>NC_089842.1:241226418-241436418 GCF_035609145.1 Eleutherodactylus coqui
ATGTATATCTATCTCCTATCTATCTATCTATCTATCTATCTATCTATCTCCTATCTATCTATCTATCTATCTATCTATCTATCTATCTATCTATCTATCTATCTATCTATCTCATATCTATCTATCTATCTATCTATCTATCTATCTATCTATCTATCTATCTATCTCCTATCTATCTATCTATCTATCTATCTATCTATCTATCTCCTATCTATCTATCTATCTATCTATCTATCTATCTATCTATCTATCTATCTATCTATCTATCTATCCATCCATCCATCCTCTACCACTCTTGCTGTACCCCTTCTTCTTTCCGGAGTGACCTTGACTTTCTCAGCCCTTACTAGTAGATGTATACGGCTTGTAATGGTTCCTCTAAGCGTATAGCAACGAGCCACCTCCGTCGTTTGCTTTGGGAATTTCCGTCCCCCCTGGTGCTGAAGACAAGGAGGCTACATGTTGCAGTGCATTTCATTTCCATCGCCTGAGGCGAGATATAAGTTACTGTAAGATCCTGGTAAATAATGCGGTAACAGATGTGACGCTGTAACCAATCTCCTGCGGTGCCATGTGACACAGAATCTGCGTAATGGATACAGAAATAATGGGATACATATATATATATATATATATATATATATGTGTGTGTGTCTGGCACTTACGGGCCGCAGCCCAACCCCAGGCCTCTCGTATGGCAGGTATCTCCTCTGCACCTTGAGTTTTTCTAGGCATGCTTTATGAATTTCCTGATTTGATGCATCAGCGGCTTCACCCACCACAAATCGCTGCCAGAGGAAAAGAAGTATAAATACCCCATCAGCGGAGTGCGTCGCTCATCATACGTGTGCGGTAATCGCCTCTGAAGGCTGCGTGGGGCGCGCACTGCCTCTGATTGCACCAATGTAGGGTCTGCGATGCTCAGAAACATGGCATCCCTGGAATATTCTGCTGGTCTCAGCATGAGCCCGACCCGGGCATTGGGGAAGAACAGGTGCCAACATGCCAATGGAAAGCCATGCTGGGATTTGTAGTCCCATAATGTTTTGGCGGTATGCAGCCATAGTGCACTAGTCGGTGTCCATACGTGTTCAGGAACTCTCTTCTAGACATTCTCTAGCAGACTAAGGACAGCGATAATTTGGGCACCACACACCCACCCAATGCCTTACACTCCGGACAGCATCGTGCCATCTTTCTGCCTTTTATTATGCTGTTGTTACGATCGTGTGGGCAAACTAAGCACGGGGGCCCACATGGTCATACCAAAAAGGTAATAGTACGTAGTGGTAGTTAATAGTGGGTAGTATGCACACATGGGAACACAGGAAGCTGACCCTGTGCTACAAGGGGGATGACATGGCCCTACCTAAGCGGGGACATCGCCCCAATAAAAGAGCGGCCCAGCGGTCTTCGGATCTGGGCCCTAGCTGATCCTAGGAGCCACGCCACAGAACAGGAGACATACACATGCCACATGACAGGGACTGAACAACAGGATACACAGAGCCAGAATACACAGCATACAAAATGCAACCACTAGTAACAGATGATAAGCTGAATATAAATACCAGGTATTAGTTGACATTTTGTACAAAAAGTGGAAGCTAGCGGGCCACTTCAGGGCTCCTGGTTATACTGCTAGTCCCTACACTAACCAGGAGTCCAGCAGAACCGGACACCGTTCACACAGAACGCTGCAACAGGACAGAGCACAGATCACACAGCAAGCTGCAATGGGACAGGACACAGATAGCAGGTCACACAGCAAGCTAACACAGAACTGACAGAATATAAACGTACAAACGGACATGAACCAGCAAGACACAGATCACACAGCAAGCTTGCAACAGGACAGTGCAGAGCACAGTTCACACAGCAAGCTGCAATAAGACAGGACACAGATAGCAGGTCACACAACAAGCTAACACAAAACTGACCTCTGGCTTCCCTGACCACGCAGCGGTTACAACAAAGGCACTCCAACCCTGATCCAGATCGCTGCAGCCGGCCATGCCTTGGTACGCGGGGTAAACGCTGGATCCCTTTCACACTCCCTTTAATGGGAATCTCTCGTCACTATCTCACCCCCCAAAAGTAATTTCTCTGGCTGGCAGGGATGAAAAATCAATCTCTTCTAATCCGCGCCCCTTTCTTTGGATAGAAGGGGTTTCCTGTATAACAGGGGACAGGTCAAGAGAAAGGGGCGGAGTTAGTTGGCGGCTCATCAATCAGCATCACTCTTCTCAGCCAGATGACTCTTCTCAGGATAACTTTGGACCCTAGACAGATACATAGATCTTAGATAGATGGATACATTTAGAGCCTAATTGCAGTATAGCACGATGGTGCCAGGAGTGTAAGGCATTGGGTAGAAGCCCCATTAACCTAACACCAGTATTAAGCTGCCAACAGGTTGGGTGTGCGGTGCCCCAAATGTCCCTGCCCTTGGTCTGCAAGGAAAATGTGTAGAAGAGAGTTTCTGACAACTTTTGGACACCGGCCTCTTGCAATACTAACTCATATACAGTACTGCACGATGGCTGGATGCCCCAAAACTATTATGGGACTACAAATCCCAGCATAGCTTTCTATTAGCATGTTGGCACCTGTTCTTCCCCGATGCCCGGGTTGGGCTCATGCTGAGACCAGCAGAATATTCCATGGATGGCGTGTTTCTGAGCATTGCAGACCCTACATTGGTGCAATCAGAGGCAGTGCGCGCCCCACGCAGCCTTCAGAGGCGATTACCGCACACGTATGATGAGCGACGCACTCCGGTGATGGGGTATTTATACTTCTTTTCCTCTGGCAGCGATTTGTGGTGGGTGAAGCCGTTCATGCATCAAATCAGGAAATTCATAAAGCATGCCTAGAAAAACTCAAGGTTTACAGACCGGATAATGACGGGGGTGTATAGATACCTGCGACACAAGAGTCATTTCTTCATGCGGATCCATGCACCGTCGCATCGGAAATTCCGCGTGTGGATTTTGCCCATTGACGATGCTAAATCTGCATGCAGATTCACATGCAGAAATCGCAGTGGAATCCACTGTGTAAGCAAACCTACCACAAATGTTTTGAAATTGATCCTGGTGCTGTATTTATATTATGAGCTTGGTTCTGGTGCTGTATTCATATTATGAGCTTGGTTCTGGTGCTGTATTCATATTATGAGCTTGGTACTGGTGCTGTAGTCATATTATGAGCTTGGTACTGGTGCTGTATTCATATTATGAGCTTGGTACTGGTGTTGTATTCATATTATGAGCTTGGTTCTGGTGTTATATTCATATTATGAGCTTGGTTCTGGTGCTGTATTTATATTATGAGCTTGGTACTGGTGCTGTATTCATATTATGAGCTTGGTTCTGGTGTTGTATTCATATTATGAGCTTGGTTCTGGTGCTGTATTCATATTATGAGCTTGGTTCTGGTGCTGTATTTATATTATGAGCTTGGTTCTGGTGCTGTAGTTATGTTATGAGCTTGGTTCGGGTACAGTATTTATTCACTGAGCTGTTTTGGTATAAGTATGCTACTTTGCTGCTTTCTGCACAAACACTGCAATATATATTGTATTTTTCTTATCACCATGGTGCCAAAAGGAATTCCCCCTAGGCTGCCGTGTAACCTAAGGCCGGCGCTCAGAATGTGAGTGCCAGGTCGCTATATACTTAGTATGCTAAACATTTCCTGTCCATCCAGTAGGGGCGTAACTGGAGCACCAGAATCGTGGCTGACATGCTTGCTTGGGGTTGAGTTATACTAGGCTCTGTTACTGGGACAAGAGACGGGTCTAGTGTGAAAATGGAAAATGCTGAGTTTAAATGTGAAGAAAGTGAATTGTAAAGTCTGAGGAAGGCCTGTGTGCCAAAACGTCGTCCTTCTTATATTTTCTTGTATGAAAATACATTGAAAGGGCTTGTCCAGCCAGATTATCTCCTATCCACAGTTCAAGCGTTCGGCTATCTCTGGTCCCTATGACCCCCCCACTCCGCTCATTCAGGGATGCTCCAGGCCTTCGTTCTCGGGAGTCCAGAGGTCGCACCAGCGCCGATCAGCAGGTCATTACCTATCCAAAGCGTCCTGCTCCCATATCTCCGGTACAACTGAAATGTTGTAGCTCACATGTGCGACCACCGCTCCATTAATACAGGGACACTCTGGACCCCAGTCTTTGGGATTGGTGGTCGTCCCAATGGTTGGGCCCCCAGCTATCAGCAATCGGGGACAGGAGACAATTTATTATTTCCCAGGTGTAATATATGCCATCTAATATAAGCAGGCCTGCAGGCTAGGTCTTGCACCGCCCTTTGAACCCTTTGCTCGACCTTCGGTGGATGATGTTGGTGTCAGTGGATTAGTGACATGCTCACAACTGCCGTAGAATCCTAAAATTTGAGTTTAGTTCATCGAGTGACCTATGAGGGCAGCTCAAAATTGTAATATTAAGTCTAGGGGCGCGCCGCTAGGGAGAGTGAAGCGTTGCTGAGCAGCGCAGGACACGAGCAGCGAGCAGGAGAGAGTGAGGCTGGTTTCGCACAGGCGAGGGTGTGATTCACGGCACAATATCGCACTTAGCACCATGTGAAAGGCCTGGGGATGCGAGGAGTTTTCATGTGAGAAGATCCTCGCTTCACTATGGGGAATCCCTTCATTCCCGTGAGGATGAAGGATTCCCCCAGCCATGGCTGAAGGGATTCCCCCGCTGGGAATGAAGGGATTCCCCAGCAGCATCAGAGGATCCCGGATGCTCTCCTGTTACTTTCAATGGGAGGGGAGGAGGGGAGAGGGAGAAAGAAGCGGCGCGCGAGAGAGAAGTGGCGTGCGAGAGAGAGAAGTGGCGTGTGAGAGAGAGAAGTGGAGAGAGAGGGAAGCATAGAGAGAGAGATGCAGCAAGAGAGAGAAACAGCAGGAAAAAGAGAAGCAGCCAGAAAAAGAGAAGCATCAAGAGAGAAAGAAATGGCGAGAGAGAGAAGCGGCAAGAGAGAAAGAAGTGGCGAGAGAGAAAGAAGTGGAGAAAGAGAGAAGCAGAGCGAGAGAAGTGGCGAGAGACAGAGAGAAGCAGGGAGAGAGAGAAGCAGAGAGAGGCGATCGACGGTGACCGCATACCGCGGGGATGAAGGAATTCCCTGCCATAGCTGTCACAGCTGGGGCAGAAGTCTGTGATGTACTCCCTATGTTTTCAATGGGGCTGGCGCTGCTGCCGGCAGCGCCATTTACAACAATGAGCGATATCACAGATTTTTTTTTAGCGCTGCGAAGCTTGCATTTTCACTTAATCTCGCATCGCAAGAAAACATATCGCTAGTGGGTAGGCGCCCTTACACACAATGGCGCTGGAACTGGTCATCTGCTGTTATAGCCCATCTGTGCTGAGGAACGGCGAGTTGTGCGTTCGGAGATGTTAGTTGGAGCATTAGTGTTATATTCAGCTACTCCTGACTGTGAGCACCTGTTCATCAGCATGATTCCTGACATCCTCCTCTGACCCCTTTCAGCGACAAGTTTTTTAGTTCACAGGATCCCCTTTTAGTGGATATTTTTCTTCCATCACGCCATTCTCTGTATACTCTCCACACCGTTACATGAAAAAATTCCCCCGCGGTTGGCAGTGAAATCCTGGCCGGTTAGTCTAACACCGAAGACCCGGCCTCGTTGGAAGTTGCTGAGATTGCTGGATTTTCACAGTGAAACTGATCCACAGAAAACTCGTCACGTGGTTTTATGCTGCACCCCAGGGTCACGGGGAGAATTACCATAGAGGGAAGCCCCAATCATAAAAGGGCCAGGCCTCTAATGAAGGGGCCAGTCAGTGTATGCGCTGCTGTACACGGTTCCTTAAGAGGTAAACCTACTGGATTGGATAAAATACAATAAACTTGTGTTTCACAGACTGTTTATGTGATGAAAATAATATAATCATTCTTCTGTTTAACCCCTTAATGACCCCCATACGCCTTTTGACGGCGACCGTTAAGTGACTTTATTCTTAAAGTGGTTTTCCAGGCAAATACTCAGGATAGGTCATCAATAGTTGATCGGCGGTGTCTCCGCCACTCGGGACCCCGACCGATTATGCTGTCAGTGCCGCAATAACACAGAGGTCGTAGTGGAAGCTGCTGCGCCGACCTTCTTATAGTGTCCGACGCTTGTAACTGCAGTCATTGATTTCAATGAGAGCTTCTGTGCCTGCAGTACAAGCGCCGGCCACTACACGGAGGTCGGCGTGGCGGCTTCCACTCCGACTTCTGTGTTATTGTGGCGCTGATAGCTTGCGCCCGCTCAGCTGATCGGTCGGGGTCCCAAGTGACAGACCTCGCTCAATCAACTATTAACTATCCTAATGATCGGTCATCAATAGTATTTCACTGGAAAACCCCTTTAATGCAATCACCTATTTACAGCACTGCGTCCCATGCCAGGGGGAGTGGGTGCTATTGGATAACTGCCTGGCACTTGCTCATACAGTGGGGATCTGAGAAATCTCTGATCCCCGCTGTGTAACCCTTTACATGCCGCTGTCAACGCAACCACAGACAGCATGTAAAACGCTGACAGAGGGAGGGGAGCTCCCATAGTTACCCATCAGAACCTCGTGATTTGATTGCGGGGTCCTAATGCATTGCTGTGGCTAATTCAAGCCTCCGGGTCTGCCAGCTACGGTGGCTTGTGAGGTTCACCCTCTGGCTAAGCTTCATAGGCTTTATAATACACTGCAGTACTGAAGTATCGCAGTGTATATAAGAATGATAAATGGGACAAAAACAAAAAGTTTAAAAAGTTTTAAAAAATGACCTTACCTTACATCCCAAACAGTGGGTGAGGCGTTCCGAGGGAACTCACAATCATAGGACGTGTCGCAATTTATTTACCCCGAACCACGATGCAGGAAGAAAGAATGCGGGTTCATATTAGTGCGAGATTTGTGCGTCTCGCGGTGCACAAATCTCGCACGATTTTCTCGACCGCGTAAAAGCAGCTCTGGTGTACAAACAGTAAAACATAAAAAATGGTATAAACTTGGTATCGCTGGAACCGTGCAGAATAATGAAAAATGAGTTGGTCGCTAAGACGCTAACAGGCTCCGTCAGTAAGGGGTTAAAGTCGGCACGTTGGGCGCGTACGTATTTTTGTAGCGCGCAATATGTGTTTTGTTAGTAGGATCTACAAGTGTTATCGCAGGGCACGCTCACGCTGTTCCTCCTGTCAGGATTGTGTTAGTGATCTATTCTTAGAGGAGCCGCAGCGAGGAGGCGCGAGGTCTGCCTGTACGGAGCACGGAAATCAGATATTTATAGGTGTACGGATGACTGCACCAGGGCAGATCTGTCATGGCTGCCTCACCATGAAGGGTGGGAAGATGTCGAGCCTTGTATGCCCTGAACCAGTATGGCGCCAGACTAAAAGACTTTCCAGATTACCGGACTTTTATTTCAGTCCACTTAAGATGCAGTCCAAGTGTAACAGGTGCCGTATGACGCCGTTCATGGAAAGGCCTTACACAAGGTATAAGTGCTTCATTACCCTATGTGTCCAGTTCTCTATAGCTGAAATCACCGTAAATGTACTGCAACGTCCCTTTAAGAACAGCCTCTTGGGAGGGCCACTTTGGCGAAAACGAATTCTGCGATGTGTGACTGCACCCTGAAGCTGTTCCTAGAAGCTTCCCATCTCCTTGAAGGTATATGCAGTATCCTTGGGGATAGTCCTCATTCACGCTACGACATGCAGGCACTATACCTGAGGACGTACACTGCCCTTTATGGGTCACTCTCTATGCAAGAAGTTGGGGTATTGCAGAACGACTTTACTCGAGACCAGACAGTAATGACATTAGTTACATCCCACAGTTAGTCTCTTCTTCAGTCACTTCAGTCCTAACATGAGATCCGGTCCAGGATTCCACTTTCGAGGACTGTCTATGCTGTGTGCTTTGCCTGCAGACCCAGTTTGCGTCCATACACAGCGCCCCATAGTCTGCGCTGCAGCTCTCACCAGTTCAGGTCCCTCTTGCTCACTGAGCTGCAGCGTCAGTCACCCGAGGATCTCCATCTGTGGTACCCACAAGGTCTAGCTGCAGGTTATAATAATAATCTTTATTTGTATAGCGGCAACTTATTCCGCAGCGCTTTTGGAGCAGGGTGAGCTCAGTCAGGATGGGGCGGGGTGGTACAGGGAGTATGGGGGCAGGGAGTGTACATAATGGGGGTGATCTCAGGGTGGGGACTAGGTCGGGAGAGTTGGTATGCTTCTTTGAAGACGTCTTTAGGGCACATCTGAGATTCCATGCATCAGGGATTGCCCAGATATCTTGGGGTAGAGCGTTCCATAGGATCGGTGCTGCTCTGGTGAAGTCCTGGAGACGAGCGTGTGAGGTTCGTATTTGGGGGACATCCAGTCTGACTGTGTTGGCAGAGCGGAGAGCACGGGATGGGTGATGTACGGACAGGAGGGAGGGGATGTATGGTGGTGCAGCGTCCTAGAGAGCTCTGTGGGTGAGGGTGATAAGTTTAAATTGAGTTCTGTGATACATGGGCAGCGACTGGCATAGTGCGGAGGCGTCTGAGAAGCGGCTGGATAGGAAGATAAGACTGGCTGCCGCATTTAGTACGGATTGGAGAGGGAAGAGTCTGGTGCGGGGAAGGCCAATTAGCAGAGAATTGCAGTAATCGTGTCGGGAGTGGATGAGGGCGACGACGAGAGCCTTTAGTGTGTCTGTGGTGGGGAACGGACGTATTTTTGCAATGTTCCTGAGGTGCAGGTGGCAGTTTTAGGCCATGGATTGGACGTAGGGGCCGAAGGAGAGGTCAGAGTCCAGTATGACCCCAAGGCAGCGGGCGTGCTGTCTGGGGGCTATGGTGGTGCCAAAAATGATATGGAGATGTTGGAGGGAGGTCGGCTGGGTGAGGGCGGAAAGTCAAGGAGGTCAGTTTTTGAGAGGTTAAGTTTGAGAAAGAGAGAGAACATGGTTGGAGACATGGTTGGAGAACATGGTTGGAGACAGCGGACAGACAACTGGAGATGTTTCAGAGGAATGGTTCAGAGATGTCACAGGAGGAGGTGTATAGTTGGGTGTTGTCAACATAGAGGTGATATTTGAGGTTAAATCTGCGAATGGTTAGCCCAATTGGGGCTGTGTGGATAGAGAAGAGAAGGCCAAGCCCTGGGGGACGCCAACAGCGAGAGAAAGTGGAGAGGAGATAGTGCCAGCGAAGAAGACGCTGAAGAAGTGGTCAGAGAGGTAGAAGGAGAATCAAGAGAAAGCAGTGTCCTTTAGTCCAATGAAGCGAAGCATAGTGAGGAGGAGGTTATGGTTAACAGTGTCAAACGCAGCGGAGAGGTCAAGGAGGATTAGTAGGGAGCAGTCGCCCCTCGACTTGGCTGTTAACAGTTCATTAGATACTTTTGTGAGGGCGGTTTCAGTTGAGTGGAGGGGGTGAAAACCAGACTGGAGGGGGCAGAGGAGAGAGTTGTCAGAGAGAAAATGAGTGAGGCGGGAGTAGACCAGGCGTTCAAGTAGTTTGGAGATGAAGGGGAGGTTGGAGATAGGTCTGTAGTTGGCAGCATCAGTCGGGTCGAGGGTTGGTTTCTTTAGGAGAGGGAATATGATGGAATGTTTGAAAGAGGAGGAGAAAATACCAGTGGGCAGGGAGAGATTATAAATGGTGGTGAGATGGGTGATGACAGCTGGGGAGAGGGATCGGAGGAGGTGTGAGGGAAGAGATGCTCACTGCTGCAGGTGGTAGTGCAGGCAGAGGAAAGCAGTCTGAAGACTTCTTCCTCTGTCGTTGGTTCGAGAACAGATAGTGTCTGAGTGGATGTAGTGCTGAATAGGTCGGGGTCGGAGATAGCTGTGCACTGTTTGGGGAATTCTTTACGGATAATTTCAATTATCATGTCAGCTCTGCTGCAGCTCCCACTAGCTGAGTCAATTTCTTTCCGGCACTCTCTGAAACTGCTGAGTCACCCAGAGCCTGGGACCATAGCCTCTCTTTTATACCCAGCCTTTTAGCCAATCAGTGTGCAGCTGAGGTCAAGCCCTTACTATAAAGGGCTTTTTACATGGATGATCTGGCATGTACGTGTGTTTGCCTTATAATTGGGTCTTTTGATTATTTCCCCGATCAGGCGACAAACAAACAAACAAACACTCATTTGTTGGCAGATCAGCTTGTTTGTGCTGCGATGAAAATCATCATTGCCGGCAGCGATAAAAAAGCATATGGGGGGAACAGTCAACTTAATGAATGTTCATCCTGCGTACACTAAGTGTAAAGGCCATTTGAACGAATGCCGAAATGGACCAAGTTGAAGGACTATAACTCCACCACTCTTTAGGCCTGCAGCAAACCGACGGGTCAGACAACATGCCTCACTCCCACCCAGAGTAAAAGACAAGCCCCAGTGTTAGCCGCCCTCTTTACAAGCCCCAGTGGGGGCTGCCCGCTTTACAAGCCCCAGTGGGGGCTGCCCTCTTTACAAGCCCCAGTGGGAGACGCCCTCTTTACAAGCCCCAGTGGGAGCTGCCCTCCTTACAAGCCCCAGTGGTGGCTGCCCTCTTTACAAGCCCCAGTGGGAGCCGCCCTCTTTACAAGCCCCTGTGGGAGACGCCCTCTTTACAAGCCCCAGTGGGAGACGCCCTCTTTACAAGCCCCAGTGGGAGACGCCCTCTTTACAAGCCCCAGTGGGAGACGCCCTCTTTACAAGCCCCAGTGGGAGCCGCCCTCTTTACAAGCCCCAGTGGGAGCCGCCCTCTTTACAAGCCCCAGTGGGAGCCGCCCTCTTTACAAGCCCCAGTGGGGGCTGCCCTCTTTACAAGCCCCAGTGGGAGCCGCCCTCTTTACAAGGCCCAGTGGGGCTGCCCTCTTTACAAGCCCCAGTGGGAGCCGCCCTCTTTACAAGCCCCAGTGGGAGCCGCCCTCTTTACAAGCCCCAGTGGGGGCCGCCCTCTTTACAAGCCCCAGTGGGGGCCGCCCTCTTTACAAGCCCCAGTGGGGGCTGCCCTCTTTACAAGCCCCAGTTGTGGCCGCCCTCTTTACAAGCCCCAGTGGGAGCCGCCCTCTTTACAAACCCCAGTGGGGGCTGCCCTCTTTACAAGCCCCAGTTGGGGCCGCCCTCTTTACAAGCCCCAGTGGGGGCTGCCCTCTTTACAAGCCCCAGTGGGAGCCGCCCTCTTTACAAGCCCCAGTGGGAGACGCCCTCTTTACAAGCCCCAGTGGGAGCCGCCCTCTTTACAAGCCCCAGTGGGGCTGCCCTCTTTACAAGCCCCAGTGGGGGCTGCCCTCTTTACAAGCCCCAGTGGGGGCCGCCCTCTTTACAAGCCCCAGTGGGAGCCGCCCTCTTTACTCACTTCCTATTTTACTCTTGAAGGGGTTTTCCGGAACATAAAAAAGGTTATATGGGCGTAAAATGAATACAGATTGAATACTCACCTATCCCGGTGGCTCACTGTCCGACGCTACTACTCTGGTGCCCGCTGCACGAAGCGGCAGGTGGTCATGTGCTGCTTATTGTGCTCGTGACGCTTCAGTGGTGATTCTTCTGTGGCCGCTGAATCCTGTGATTGGCTTATTTATGTCTCAGAAAACTTCTGAGCTTAGACATTTCTAGATGTAGAGTTGACCCCAAAACACAGATCAAAAATCCCCTTCCCCGTTATAGCGCTGGGTTTTACCACTTTGTAGTTGATGTTGCATCGACTACACAGTATCGAATACAATGTCCCCGGGTCCATGCACACCCTTGCAGAATAATGGAGGAAGGTTATTAGCCACCCATTTTTTAGAAGAATCATTCTCTGTTATAAATCTTCAAACTTTCCAATTTTTTTCTCGATGCTACCAACTCTGAAACCCAAAAAATGGTAGACCATACCAAAAGTAGGACTATTCCAGGTGGACCTCAGTCATGGAACTGGTAGACCTGAGAGAACTTAGATCCCTTAGTAACATAGCAGAGATAACTTCTCTCCAGGGGTCCCATCTAATCCAGAAAACGGGATGGGGTCCTTGGATGGAAGCCACCTCTGCCCTTCTAGGAAGCTCCTGAAACGGGCTCTACTTCAGGAGGGTTTTGTTAGTTTCCGGCATTATGTGACGAAAAGATTAATGTGGAGGACCAGTATGTGGAGGAAGAAGTATGAATATTCCATGTGGACTTGAGGCATGAAACTGGTGGACCAGAGAGAATTTACACCCATCTTAGATCCTAATCTGGAAGTTAGGACATAATTTCCTGCTTGATCCTGGCCACATTTGCATTTCCGTACAGGGTTTCTGTTCCAAATCCCGAAAACGGGTGGACCACATTGGCACAGAATGGTGGAAACTGAAGGAAAACTGCTGAAACGGAGACCTGGTAGTCTCAGTTTTAACAGCTTTCGAGAATGATACAGATAGCTCCGGTCCAGGGGTTCAATCTCGATTCCATTTTTGGAATTTGGGATGCAACAAAGAACGGAAGCTCAAAAGTGGTATGAACAGGCCCTCAGGTGGAATGGCTCGTGGATGTTTGCATTATTTTGGGCACTTCAGGGTCACTTGAGCTAATCATGTAATGTAGAAGAGTCAACATCTACTATAATGCAATGCGACGGAATGTAGTGCTTTATAGGATTTCAGCTAGGTTTGGGTCTGTGGGGGCACTATTACTGAGGGTCACGTGTGGGGGCACTATTACTGAGGGTCACGTGTGGGGGCACTATTACTGAGGGCCACATGTGGGGGCACTATTAGTGGAGGCACATGTCTGGTGCACTATTAGATTGGGGCATATATAAGGGTACTAATACTGAGAGGCATATGTGGGGGCACTTTATCTGACAGAGGGCACTATCACTGAGGGTCATATGTGGGGCACTATTACTGAGGGTCACATATTGGGGCATTATTACTGAGGGTCACATGTGGGGGCATTATTAGTGGAGGCACATGTCTGGTGCACTATTAGATTGGGGCATATATAGGGGTACTAATACTGAGGCATATGTGGGGGCACTATATCTGACAGAGGGCACTATCACTGAGGGTCATATGTGGGGCACTATTACTGAGGGTCACATATTGGGGCATTATTACTGGGGGTCATGTGTGTGGGCACTATTAGTGGAGGCACGTCTCTGGTGCACTATTAGAATGGGACACATCTAGGAGCACATGTGGGGGCACTAATACTGACGGATATGTGGAGGCAATGTTACTGTGAGGCACATGTGGGTGAGTTATTACTGAGCAGGGACTTGTGGGGGTTGTATTATTAGGAGGGTAAATACGGGGGCACTATTGCTATGAGAGGGACATTACTGTGATGGTGGTCACTGAGAGCGCTATTACTATGATGGGGTTACTGAGGGGTACTAATACTGTGATGGGATCACTGAGAGGCACAATTACTGTGATGGGGTCACTGAGGGGCACTATTACTGTGATGGGGTCACTGAGGGGTACTAATACTGTGATGGGGTCACTGAGAGGTACTAATACTGTGATGGGGTCACTGAGGGGCACTAATACTGTGATGGGATCACTGAGAGGCACAATTACTGTGATGGGATCACTGAGGGGTACTAATACTGTGATGGGGTCACTGAGGGGTACTAATACTGTGATGGGATCACTGAGAGGCACAATTACTGTGATGGGGTCACTGAGGGGTACTAATACTGTGATGGGGTCACTGAGGGGTACTAATACTGTGATGGGGTCACTGAGGGGTACTAATACTGTGATGGGGTCACTGAGGGGTACTAATACTGTGATGGGATCACTGAGAGGCACTATTACTGTGATGGGGTCACTGAGGGGTACTAATACTGTGATGGGGTCACTGAGGGGTACTAATACTGTGATGGGGTCACTGAGGGGCACTATTACTGTGATGGGGTCACTGAGGGGTACTAATACTGTGATGGGGTCACTGAGGGGCACTAATACTGTGATGGGATCACTGACAGGCACAATTACTGTGATGGGGTCACTGAGGGGTACTAATACTGTGATGGGGTCACTGAGGGGCACTAATACTGTGATGGGATCACTGACAGGCACAATTACTGTGATGGGGTCACTGAGGGGTACTAATACTGTGATGGGGTCACTGAGGGGTACTAATACTGTGATGGGATCACTGAGAGGCACTATTACTGTGATGGGGTCACTGAGGGGTACTAATACTGTGATGGGGTCACTGAGGGGTACTAATACTGTGATGGGGTCACTGAGGGGCACTATTACTGTGATGGGGTCACTGAAGGGTACTAATACTGTGATGGTGGTCACTGAAGGGTACTATTACTGTGATGGGGTTACTGAGGGGTACTAATACTGTGATGGGATCACTGAGGGGCACTATTACTGTAATGGGGTCATTGAGGGGTACTAATACATTGATGGGATCACTGAGGGGCACTATTACTGTGATGGGGTCACTGAGGGGCGCTATTAATGTGATGGGGTCATTGAAGGGTACTAATACTGTGATGGGGTCACTGAGGGGTACTATTACTGTGAGGGGGTCACTGAGTGGTACTATTACTGTGATGGGGTTACTGAGGGGTACTAATACTGTGATGGGGTCATTGAGGGGTACTAATACTGTGATGGGATCACTGAGGAGCACTATTACTGTGATGGGGTCATTGAGGGGTACTAATACATTGATGGGATCACTGAGGGGCACTATTACTGTGATGGGGTCACTGAGGGGCGCTATTAATGTGATGGGGTCATTGAAGGGTACTAATACTGTGATGGGGTCACTGAGGGGTACTATTACTGTGAGGGGGTCACTGAGTGGTACTATTACTGTGATGGGGTTACTGAGGGGTACTAATACATTGATAGGATCACTGAGGGGCACTATTACTGTGATGGGGTTACTGAGGGGCACTATTACTGTGATGGGATCACTGAAGGGCACAATTACTGTAATGGGGTTACTAATGTGTACTAATACTGTGATGGGGTTACTGAGGGGTACTAATACTGTGATGGGGTTACTGAGGGGCACTATTACTGTAATGGGGTTACTAATGTGTACTAATACTGTGATGGGGTCACTGAGGGGCACTATTACTGTGAGGCTGAGGTGGTCACTAATGGGTATCCTTACTGTTAGGTGACACAAAGGGTGTGACTTAGACAAGGGGCCTTACAGTAACATTTGCATACTGCAAGAGTTGTCCCTCTCGCGGTGGTTTGGCAGTTGGGGGATATGTAAGCTGTCCTGCCCATATCCGACCCGAGACAGCTAGTGGCACGCTGTAACACGCCTGACTCCTCTGAAAGCACAAAGGGATGTCATCTAAAGAGATAAATGTTTTCATTCACTGAGAGCAAGCAGAGATCTTGAATAATATATTAAAAAATGCCTATTATCTCAGTATGTAACAACGAAGCTTCATTTACATAACAATGTACGACCCATCTTGGTGACATCTCAAACTGCAAAGATAAACCGTTTATAAAACAGCTCCAAAGGGAGGATTTAGTGCGCAGCGCTGACATGGCGGTCTGGTTACACTGCGAGGACGTGACGTGAATCCTAACGCCTGGCAGCCATGCCTGGGTCACTGTGATAGGGACATTAATCAGGGAGCGAGGCCTTCAGGACCGCTACTATAGTGCTGGTCTGCTATAACCTTGTGAGGCCATTACCGCGTCCGTAGGGAGCCGCCGAAGACCTGAAGCGTTCCTTCCTTCCTCGTCCTGACGCGTTTTGGACGTTTTCGGATGTCATGTGCCATTTAATAGCAGCAGCCGGGGAGATGCAGACTGCAAATTACACCCCTTCAGGCTTCTTACATGTGTCTTAAATAGTCCCTGACAGCAGCGGAATACTAACATCGGAAGCGCAATAGTATTACTGGTACAGACAAGGAAATTAGCGCGCCGCTCCGCTCTCCATCAGCATTCTATATGTCAGGGCCCATTTACACGGACGATTTTCATGCGCGATATCTGACCAATAGCGATACGGACGGATATTGCGCGGGGGAATGACCAGCGGATTTAATTGATATAACGCACATGAGCGGTTTTTAATATTTTTTTTTCTCTGACTGAGGCCCTGCACGCGGACGTATTAGCGCACGTTTTTGCATGCGCAATACGCAAAGAAGAGAACCCGCTCATTCTCATCACTCTTTTTGGGGGCTACACGTTACGCAGCGCTACTAGCCCCTTCATCAGGCCTTTGTAGCGCGAGGCCCTCGTAGTAATAAAGTTTATCAAAGATCTTATCTCCTGCGTACTTGGACGGCCGCGCCAATCTTCACCTTTTTTTATTGCCTTTACTAATAGTTCATGATTTGGCTCCGCCCAAGAAATCCCTTCCTCTTATTATATGACCCACTCTAGTGTAAGGTATGGAATATTAGCTTTCAACGCACATTGACGTGTAGCTGAACAGCGCCACCTAGAGATTTCTAACCATGAAAAACAATATTCCATCTTTTCTTCGCTGGTCACATGTCTGCTTTTTAAGTCAGTTTTAAGACATTTCGATTCCCAGGACAAAATTTTGTCATGGGACTAGAAGGTGGGGGGTGGGGGGTGGGGGTGGGGGTGGGGTTATTGGTTCCCACCTTTATTCCCATACAGCTGCTGATCCGCCAGTTCCTGGGGCTCCGATCCGGTGTTCCAAGATGGTCTCACTTTTTAGACTAGCGCACTGTGCATCGGTAATCAGCCACTGCATGCTACTTCTTGATTAGCCAGGTCTACCCACATGAGCAGCACTGGCCAATCAGAGCAGTGTGTAACATCTTAGACTACTGATGCATTGTGTGCATCAGGTAGTGTTGAGAAGCAGCGCGACCATCTTGGAACACCAGAGTGTGGCTAGCCGTAGCCATGTGCGACCCATGTGGGGCACTGGCCACCAGATTATTGGGGGGCACCAGGTAGATGTGGCGGGGGACAAATACTCCCTCATCCTTCTCCTGGCTCTGTCTCTGATATTTTGAGGCACTACTGTCAATCTTTTGATGCCCCCCACGTAACACACAATTACTTAGTTTTGCTACTGTATGTATGTTATTAGCTTGGTCCTTGTGCTGTATTTATGTTATGAGCTTGGTCCTTGTGCTGTAATTATGTTATTAGCTTGGTTCTGGTGCTGTATTTATGTTATGAGCTTGGTTGTGGTGCTGTATTTATGTTATGAGCTTGGTCCTTCTGCTGTATTTATGTTTTGAGCTTGGTTCTGGTGCTGTATTTATGTTCTGAGCTTGGTCCTTGTGCTATAATTATGTTATGAGCTTGGTCCTTGTGCTGTAATTATGTTATGAGCTTGGTCCTTGTACTGTATTTATGCTATAAGCTCGGTCCTTGTGCTTTAATTATGTTATGAGCTTGGTTCTGGTGCTGTATTTATGTTATGAGCTTGATTGTGATGCTGTATTTATGTTATGAGCTTGGTTGTGGTGCTGTATTTATGTTATGCGCTTGGTCCTTGTGCTGTATTTATGTTATGAGCTTGATCCTTGTGCTGTAATTATGTTATGAGCTTGGTCCTTGTGCTGTATTTATGTTCTGAGCTTGGTTCTGGTGCTGTATTTATGTTATGAGCTTGGTCCTTGTGCTGTAATTATGTTATTAGCTTGGTTCTGGTGCTGTATTTATGTTATGCGCTTGGTTATTTTGCTGTATTTATGTAATATTCATGGTTCTGGTGCAATTTTTATGTTATGAGCCTGGTTCTGGTACAGTATTTATTACCTGAGCTATTCTAGTGTGTTTATGCTGCTATCTTGCTAAATATATTGTTTTCCTTCCTATGATGGGGCAACACCAAAAAATAATTCAGTGTAAGATAACCTAAGGCTGGCACGGCATCAGAGTCGACCCCGGACCCAGCGGCTGTACGAGAATTAAGGGGAGTTGTGGTTCACGGGCTGACGAGGCCGTATAACTGCGTGGATCGCCGCCAGGATCATCTCACCCGGGAAGGGGGGGAGATTTAGCTGCCCATAAAAAAAACGCAGATGGGAAGATTATGGCGCTAAGTAACTCTGTATTATGAGCCGCTTTATAAATTACCATCATTACAGGCTGGAATAAATGGCGGGGACTCGCTGATTTGCATTGCAGATTTATTACCCAGAAGCCTTTGCATTTCCTTGTGGAAAAGTATGTCGCAGTTTCTTTTATCTTCCATCTTGTCTTGGGTAGGGAATGTAATATTGCTGATGGGAGGCCACGTCTGTTCATGTGCGCGTGTGACATCACAGTGACATCATACGGGGCTCACTTCCTGTCTCCACAAGCTGTAATGACTAATACTCACCAATTGGTGGAGTGGTAGGTGGATCGCCCCTAATCAGCATCACATGGCCAGTCCTGTCCAAATCCCCTTTGGGACTGTCACACGGGGCAGAGGTGGTCCTCACGGATATTTCTGCACCACAATGGTATCCCTATGGGGCTTGAATTCTGCACTTATTAAAATGCGCACGTCTTTACTTGAAAACCGCAAGATTAAATTCTGCATCGGAAAAGCTTTCTGTCGCGGTATTAAGGGCGACGTACGGGATTGTTGTTGCAGATTTCAAACATTCAGGAGATATAATTCCGCAAAGGAACGCAAGAAATTCCACAAAATGTTCCGTAGAACGCATTCCGCAGTTAAAGACGCAACGAAATTCGCATCTGTGCTGCGTACTGCAGACAATTTTGCCCGTGTGAAAGGGTCCTTTAAATTCCTCCGAATTATATCCCGGCAAGCTCTGATTGGCTGAGACAGTCAATGAAGGGCTGTGATTGGGCATCGAGCCAGCGCCAACAACCAATCACAGCACTCTATTGCTGGAGGCGGGGTTCTCAAACCTGGCCTACGGCAATAGACTTGGGAGTGCAGAGGAAGCCCGGATCAGCGGCAGAGACCAGCGGCCACCACCCGGACTGCAGCGGCTAGGTGAGTATTACTTTTTTTTTTCTTTTCAGCATCCTTGGCTGCGTTTTCAGCCAAGCTGAAAACGCAGCCAAAACACTGGCATAAAGTATGCCAGCGCTGCTGAAACTGGGCGGAATCTGCAGTAACGCAGCGTTGAAAAACTCTGCGTTTCTGCAAACGCCCTGTGTGAGGGAGGCCTAAACGTGAAAACCGGGGTTCTCTAGGTGCTGCCTCCACCGGTGTGGCAAGGCGGATCCACATCCATCTGCCTTATACTGTTTCTTGGGTAATAGCAGCAAAGACCAGATCCCGATTGGTGGGGTTAAAGGGTGAAACCTGTTGATTCTCAGCTGCAGCCCTCCGATCTAGCCTGTAGTCAAATCAGTCTAGAGGCATAAAGTCAGCCGAAGTTTCTGATTTGTCAGCCAACTTTCTTATCTCTATCCGGCTTTGGCGACTTTCCTCCGATAGCAGATATCGTTGGAAAGCAGGATCGGACATGTGGGATTTCAATATGCCCGATCCTCTGCCGGAGATGTTCATAGAGAACACATGCATGTTTGGGCCGAGCCTACATGTGCCTTAGCGAGCAGGGAAGAATAGCTGTGGATTGGCGCCATTCCCTCGCACTCCATCACTTGCAGACATCAATGCTGACCTGAAGGTGTGACAGCCCAATCTATACTGTAATCGGCCATCTACTCTACGCTGACTCCGCAGGCAAATCAGGTGTCATTTTAAATAAACCTTTAATGAGCGGCAGCCAGTCCCCGGGACTCCGTCCCTCGCTTCAATTTACGGATCATTGTGGCGGGTCTTTTTTTTTTCTTGACTCGAGTCAGATGAAACAGATTTCCCGCAGTGTAGTGTAAATCCGCGCAAATCCTCCACTTACATGGGAATCTAATGAAGAAGCCTAAAAAAGTCATTAGTATTTGGAATAGCGCGTTGCGTCCGGGTCCGCGATCGTTTGAAGACATGATCACGCTACGGTCGTGTCATTATAGAGGATGGCACTCACAATGAAGTGAAGCCGCCGCCGCAATCAGCGGGTCCCAGATTCCGCCAGAACCACCGCTGGCGGCTATTCGGGGGACCACGTCATACATGGCTCGGTCTGCGGCATCTCCCTTCTCTATGCTGTCCTGCTGGCATAACCCTACTAGGGCTCATTCACACGGGCATATTTCGTGTTGGTATGCGTTGTTGCGCAGGCCTCAGTGCAAATCATTTCCGCTATCTACACGTTTTTTTTGCCCGCGCATCGTCATACTTATCTTTACTTTCTACGCAGCAGATGAAGGGCTCTTTAACCTAATGAGGTCCAGATGTGTTCTTGTTTCACAGAATTGCGCGGCGTATTGATCCTCTGTGCGCACATTTGTGCACCTCCCATAGACTTCTATGGGGACCCTGGATGCGCAAGTGCGCACAAAAATAGAGCGGGTCCTATTTTTTTTTTTTGCGTGCAACTAAAATGCGAGCAAAAAAATCGTTACTGTGAAAGAACCCCTGGACATCAATGGGTTCTATTCTCTGCGTATGTTTTGCCGTCTGATCGACAGCCCTAACGCTCAATAACCTCCAAATATGGTAACGGCTACATTATAACGAGCGCCCGATACATTCGAATCGGGTTCTATAGATGACACATATCATTCGGATAGCCAAAGACCCTTTGTTGTACGGCCGTTAGCATGTGACGCTTCTTAAAGGGGTAGTCCGGTTACCGGACAACATTGCCTCTATACCACCACGCTAAAATAACAAGAACAGTACTCGCCCCACACGAATTCAGTGCTGTAGCCCCGCCATCCTCCTGGTGCTCGTTGTGGAAGATGATGTCAGAAGTGGCACTCATTTTCCTGGCATTAGCGCTCACATCCTGGGTGCCATGATGCCAGGAGTTCAGAATGATGATGCCAGGAGTTCTGATTGGCTGCAGCGATCTGGTGATTTCCTGTGACATCCACAACAAACAACCAATCAGACGGCAGGGCTACAGTGTTGGATCCCCGTGGTAGAGAAGGGGTAAGTACTGCTCTTTTTGCTATTTTAACACAATTGGTGGTGTTGAGGCAATGCTGCCCAGTAAGCAGGCCGCCCCTTTAACTCTGAGGAAAGCAAAGATTGGCAGGTAACCAACCAACCTGCCCCATGGAAACAATGGGGGGCAGTCGGACTGTCCCCATAGACATCTGTCTATAGAAATCTCCTGCTTATGGACATGACTATGTTAGCACTGAGTATCTTTCAGCTGTTTAGCCCAATTTTACCCCCAACCTCCCCTTCCCTTGACCTCTAAATAGTAAACGCTCCAGAGCTGGATAAAAGTGTCCTGTAAGACCTGTCAACTGCCAAACCCCTCTAAAAGTCCCTCTCTTATGCGCTAATGTAAGCAACCAATGCAAAGGGCAGGCGGGCTGAAGCTGGTCTGGCGAGAACTGAATCATAGACTGGTAGAGTTGGAAGGGACCTCCAGGGTCATCGGGTCCTCCGGGGGTCATCGGGTCCGACCCCCTGCTCAGTGCAGGATCACTAAATCATCCCAGACAGATATTTGTCCAGCCTTTGTTTGAAGACTCCCATTGAAGGAGAACTCCCCACCTCCCGTGGTAACCTGTTCCACTCATTGATCCCCCTCGCTGTCTAATATCTAATCTGTGTCTCCTCTCTTTCAGTTTCATCCCATTGCTTCTAGTCTTTCCTTGTACAAATGTGAATAGGGCTGATCCCTCTGCACTGTGACAGTCCTTCAGATATTTGTAGACAGCTATTAAGTCTCCTCTCAGCCTTCTCTTCTGCTAAACATTCCCAGATCCTTTAACCGTTCCCCATAGGACATGATTTGCAGACCGCTCACCATCTTGGTAACTCTTCTCTGAACTTGCTCCAGTTTGTCTATGTCTTTTTTAAAGTGGGGTGCCCGGAACTGGACCCAGTATTCCAGATGAGGTCTGACTAAGGAAGAGTAGAGGGGGATAATGACCTCGTGTGATCTAGACTCTATGCTTCTCCTAATACATCCCAGAATTGTGTTTGCCTTTTTGGATGCTGCATCACATTGTTGACTCATGTTCAGTCTATGATCTATTAGTATACCCAAGTCTTTTTCACATGTGCTGCTGCTTAGCCCAGTTCCTCCTATTCTGTATGTGCTTTCTTCATTTTTCTTGCCCAGATGTAGGACTTTGCATTTCTTCTTGTTAAATACCATTCTGTTAGTCGCTGACCACTGTGCAAGCTTTTCTAGATCTTTTTGAATGCTCTCCCTCTCTTCCCTAGTGTTAGCTATCCCTCCTATCTTTGTGTCATCGGCAAGTTTGATCAGTTTCCCCTCAATTCCCTCCTCCAGATCATTTATAAAAATGTTGAACAACACTTGCCCCAGGACAAAGCCTTGTGGTACCCAGCTTGATACTTTCTTCCACTTGGATGTGCAGCCATTTATGACCACTCTTTGCGTACGATCACTCAGCCAGTTGTGAATCCACCTAACAGTTGCCTTCTCAATCCCGTATTTGGTCATTTTTTCAATAAGCATGGTATGAGATACTTTGTCAAATGCTTTATTAAAGTCAAGATATACTATATCCACCGCATTTTCCTGACCAACCCTGTTGATGATTCTGTCATAGAAGGAAATTAGATTCGTCTTGCATGACTTGTTTGTTACAAACCCATGCTGGCTCTGGTTAATTACTTCATTCTCATGCAAGTACTTGCATACATGCTGTTTAATAATTTGTTCAAAGATCTTTCCCGGTATAGAAGTCAGGCTCACAGGCCTGTAGTTTCCTGGATCCGCCTTCTTCCTTTTTTTGAAGATAGGGACAACATTTGCCCCACCCCCCACCCCCGCTGCTTTCTTCACTATCCTAGGATGTAATTCATGTGGACCTTGAGACTTGGATTCATGTAAGTTAGCTAAGTGTTCCTTCACCATCTCTCTGCTTACAGATAGCCTGCATTCTTGTATTCCTTTGGTAGCACAGGGAACTGAAGCACCTGTATGCAGCCACCACTTATTTACCTATTTGATAAGCTACATTACTCTAAACCCCTCCTGTGTACTCTTCCTGCTCTTAGAATACTCTTGCTTCCTCTAACATTAACCCTATCCTCATCCTCACCCTATTTTCTGACCTACTGCACAGTCTAAACCTGTCCGGTTGGTCTTCTACTAGCCTGTGGCCCCTCTATGTGCCCTCACTGAGTAACAGCAAAGGTGGCAGCAATGGACTCACTGACAGCCAAGGATTGCGGGATAGTTGGAATCAAGGCATAACATGAAGCTTCTGGGCCCCAATACAAAATCTGTAACAGGGCCCCCAACTATAATGTTTAATTTATAGTACTGGGCTCCTTATATGGGGAAGAGAATCCTTATGCGCTCCAGGGCCTGGGTGAGACTTATAAGGCCATCCATGCTCCCCTGGGAAATATGCAAATGGGAAGATGGAACAATGCCTCTACAGCGCCGCCTATTGAAAGTCAGCATTCCTGCAAGTCAATGTTAGACTTTTCAAATAAGCCTTGTAAAAATGTATGTGCATGGTTACTCTGGCTTTGGCTCACAATTCCCAATCATTGTTACAAGGCTTGTTTAAAAAGTCTGACATTGCAACTGCCGCCTTCCAATAGGTGGTGCTGAAAAGGTGTTGTTCCATCTTCCCATTTGTGAGATGCCATGACGCCGAAGTGCCTATCCAGTGTCACGGTGAGTATATTGCTTTTATATTGTTTTGGCGTGGGAGGCCCAAAACTATATAAAAATTCAAGTCCGAAAATCCCTTTAAGATACACGTGTAATGATTTGCCCAGTTCATGAGCGCCGATCAAGGAGATCAGCACTCGTCTACATGGCCTTTACACAGGGTAACCTTTATGCGGGATGAACGATCGTTCATGTGATCGTTGGTTCTTCAAGGGTTCCTCTCTGTTGACAGCACATCCCCTGTTCACTCCTTGATCGGCACTCGTCTACATGGCCTTTACACAGGGTTGTTTAAACCTTTATGCGGGATGAACGATCGTTCATGTGATCGTTGGTTCTTCAGGGTTCCTCTCTGTTGACAGCACATCCCCTGTTCACTCCTTGATCGGCACTCATCTACATGGCCTTTACACAGGGTTGTTTAAACCTTTATGCGGGATGAACGATCGTTCATGTGATCGTTGGTTCTTCAGGGTTCCTCTCTGTTGACAGCACATCCCCTGTTCACTCCTTGATCGGCACTCATCTACATGGCCTTTACACAGGGTTGTTTAAACCTTTATGCAGGATGAACGATCGTTCATGTGATCGTTGGTTCTTCAGGGTTCCTCTCTGTTGACAGCACATCCCCTGTTCACTCCTTGATCGGCACTCGTCTACATGGCCTTTACACAGGGTTGTTTAAACCTTTATGCGGGATGAACGATCGTTCATGTGATCGTTGGTTCTTCAGGGTTCCTCTCTGTTGACAGCACATCCCCTGTTCACTCCTTGATCGGCACTCGTCTACATGGCCTTTACACAGGGTTGTTTAAACCTTTATGCAGGATGAACGATCGTTCATGTGATCGTTGGTTCTTCAAGGGTTCCTCTCTGTTGACAGCACATCCCCTGTTCACTCCTTGATCGGCACTCGTCTACATGGCCTTTACACAGGGTTGTTTAAACCTTTATGCGGGATGAACGATCGTTCATGTGATCGTTGGTTCTTCAGGGTTCCTCTCTGTTGACAGCACATCCCCTGTTCACTCCTTGATCGGCACTCGTCTACTTTTTTTTTCGAAGTGCAGTTCCCCTTTAAATTTAATGGCTGCAGTCATCTTCCAGAGCCGGAGCTTCCGTCCTGAGATATTATCTGGATGTGCCGCAGCGGCGCCTTGTGTTATCCCGCAGATTGGCTTTATTGAGTAGCCAAGAGCAAAATTGGACTATAATCTACTTGCGACGAGATCCCGCAGGACCGGGTGCAGATTCCATCCCTTTCTCCAGCGTTCTGGTAGATGTTGCTTTCGAGTGATCTTCCCGCTGGAGACGGTAATCGCCTCAGTCACTTAACACTTATTAAGGAGGTCCTTGGAAGAAAATGAAATCTCTCACTGCTGACCCGGGCCGTCGATGCCTCCTGCATTTCATTAGGGATCTGCTGCAATTTATTACCCATTACGGGCGCCCGGCCGGCGACGGATAACTCCAGCTACTTATCGACGTGGCCGCCAGTTGCTGTTTGGCTGCTTGGTAGGACGCGATGTGCTGATCGATGTCTTTGAGAGTACTTGACCTATGGTAATTAGATTGTCTCTGGCTATGTACAGATGGAGGGGGTGCTGGAATAGTAGGGAGCCACGTAGGCAAAGGAGGATTAGGTTAGAAAATATGGACCCTGAAGAGCCCTTTAAGGCTTAAAGGGGTATTAGGCCAACAGAAATTGAAGGCTAGAATATTAGTGTCTCACGGTTGGGCGTACGACCGCAGGGACCATAATCGATGCCTACTATAGGGGGCGTTCCGTCTCTTCGGCTCTATGAACCAGTGCCGACTAGCTGCTGTGCTTTGACTTCTAAGGTAGACGTAACACTAGTCCATGTGCCCGTTGGCTCTATGGTGATTATTGCTTTCCTAGTCTTAAAGGGATGTTCTCGTTGGGCAATGTCTAATTTGTTATATGCACCCCCCCCCCAACAAGGGAACTCCGAGCTGCTATTCTCTATTCTACATTAACCCTTTCCAATCCACTGTCTGACCTCTGAAGACATTATGATTTAAGGCTGTACAGCTCCGATGTTGGAAGACGTCCGTCGGGGTTCTCTTACTCTATATTGCCAGCCTCTCTGCTGTCGGAGCCTATCCAACGTGTCACCTCATGCAGTACAGGCTTTAGCCAGCAGATAGTGCCGTTGTATAACAGCAGAAAAAGAGTAAGCCCCCTAGGAAAACCATATACAAATTGGATTGGAAAGGGTTAATAGGTCACCAATAGTTTTGCTTCAGGAAAACCCCTTTCATGTACTGATACAGCGTATCTCCTGCAGCTATACCGATAAGAGGGGTCATGTGACCGAAACACTTACTAACCAGCCGAACTAATGATTGCTTATACTACGTCTATATCTGATCGCCTCTCTGATACAGACTGCTCCCCATGCTTGCCTCTGTAACACAGACTGCTCCACCCTCCACACAGACTGCTCTCCACACCCCACATATAAACTGTCCCCCATCCCACCCACTCTCACACAGATTGTTCTCTGTACCCCCATCCTCTATCACAGCCTGCTCCCCAAGTCACTCCTATTTCATAGCCTGCCCCCTCCACAAAGACTGGTCTCCATGCCCCCCCCACCCCACTCATACAGACTTCTCCCCACCTCTGGTATACAGACTGCCCTTTATATCCCCTGCACAATGACTGATCTCCATGCTCCCACCTATCACAGACTGCTCATTAAGCCCTTTTCACAACCACTGACCTTCATGCTCCCCCCTCCCACAGACTGCTCCCTATGCCCCTCCATACAGACTGCTCTCTCTCTCTCGCAGACTGCTCCCTCTCTCCACACAGACTGCATCTTATGCCCCTCTCACACTCAATGGGCTCGTTTAAATGGGCAGATTTGTGCAGCGTAATACGCAGGGAATAGAACCCATTGGGGTAAAGGGTACGTTCACATGGGCGTACTTCTTCCCGTGATGTTCCAATGACATGAAAAGATTCCGCACCACAATAGGCTATCGAAGTGAATGGGCAGGAAGCCTGCATATAATCACTACGTATCTGCACGGCAAATACACAAGCCCTTCTCCGTACCGCTTTGTGAGCGCAAATATGCACTGCACACTAAACTACAGGAGCCGGCGAAATAAGTGGGCATAAGCGTATTTACGCATTCGAAATACTGTTCTGCCTGTAATAACGCGCTTTACCGCTCTTGTTCCTCCGCTGCAGGAAGCTGAACATTGATTTAGCTTCCTGCTTTCTCAGCTGCCGTATGAAAGCTGTCTGACAGAAAACATGTCCTTGTTGCCCGTAGCAACCAATCACAGCACAGCTTTCATGTTACCTCAGTATAATATATAACAACCAATCACCGCGCAGCTTTCATGTTACCTCAGCGGTATAATATATAACAACCAATCACAGAGCAGCTTTCATGTTACCTCAGCGGTATATTATATAACAACCAATCACAGCGCAGCTTTCATGTTACCGCAGTATAATATATAACAACCAATCACAGCGCAGCTTTCATGCTACCTCAGCGCTATAATATATAACAACCAATCACAGCACAGCTTTCATGTTACCTCAGTATAATATATAACAACCAATCACAGAGCAGCTTTCATATTACCTCAGCAGTATAATATATAACAACCAATCACAGCGCAGCTTTCATGTTACCTCAGTCTAATATATAACAACCAATCACAGCGCAGCTTTCATGTTACCTCAGTCTAATATATAACAACCAATCACAGCACAGCTTTCATGTTACCTCAGCGGTATAATATATAACAACCAATCACAGAGCAGCTTTCATATTACCTCAACAGTATAATATATAACAACCAATCACAGCACAGCTTTCATGTTACCTCAGCGGTATAATATATAACAACCAATCACAGCACAGCTTTCATGTTACCTCAGTATAATATATAACAACCAATCACAGAGCAGCTTTCATATTACCTCAGCAGTATAATATATAACAACCAATCACAGAGCAGCTTTCATGTTACCTCAGTATAATATATAACAACCAATCACAGCACAGCTTTCATGTTACCTCAGCGGTATAATATATAACAACCAATCACAGCACAGCTTTCATGTTACCTCAGCGGTATAATATATAACAGCCAATCACAGCGCAGCTTTCATGTTACCTCAGTATAATATATAACAGCCAATCACAGCGCAGCTTTCATGTTACCTCAGCAGTGTAATATATAATAACCAATCACAGCACAGCTTTCATGTTACTTCAGCAGTATAATATATAATAACCAATCACAGCACAGCTTTCATGTTACCTCAGCGGTATAATATATAACAACCAATCACAGCACAGCTTTCATGCTACCTCAGCAGTATGATATATAACAACCAATCACAGCGCAGCTTTCATGTTACCTCAGCCGTATAATATATAACAACCAATCACATCGCAGCTTTCATGTTACCTCAGTATAATATATAACAACCAATCACAGCGCAGCTTTCATGTTACCGCAGTGGTATAATATATAACAACCAATCACAGCACAGCTTTCATCTTCCCTCAGTATAATATATAACAACCAATCACAGCGCAGTTTTCATGTTACCTTAGCAGTATGATATATAACAACCAATCACAGCGCAGCTTTCATGTTACCTCAGCGGTATAATATATAACAACCAATCACAACGCAGCTTTCATGTTACCTCAGCGGTATAATATATAACAACCAATCACAGCACAGCTTTCATGGTACCTCAGTATAATATATAACAACCAATCACAGCACAGCTTTCATGCTACCTCAGCAGTATAATATGTAACAACCAATCACAGCACAGCTTTCATGTTACCTCAGCGGTATAATATATAACAACCAATCACAACGCAGCTTTCATGTTACCTCAGCAGTATAATATATAACAACCAATCACAGCACAGCTTTCATGTTACCTCAGTATAATATATAACAACCAATCACAGTGCAGCTTTCATGTTACCTTAGTATAATATATAACAACCAATCACAGCGCAGCTTTCATGTTACCTCAGCGGTATAATATATAACAACCAATCACAGCACAGCTTTCATGCTACCTCAGCAGTATAATATATAATAACCAATCACAGCACAGCTTTCATGCTACCTCAGCAGTATAATATATAACAACCAATCACAGCACAGCCTTCATGTTACCTCAGCAGTATAATATATAATAACCAATCACAGCGCAGCTTTCATGTTACCTCAGCGGTATAATATATAACAACCAATCACAGCGCAGCTTTCATGTTACCTCAGCAGTATAATATGTAATAACCAATCACAGCACAGCTTTCATGTTACCTCAGCGGTATAATATATAACAACCAATCACAGCGCAGCTTTCATGTTACCTCAGCTGTATAATATATAACAACCAATCACAACGCAGCTTTCATGTTACCTCAGCGGTATAATATATAACAGCCAATCACCGCTGAGGTAACATGAAAGCTGCTCTGTGATTGGTTGTTATATATTATACTGAGGTAACATGAAAGCTGTGCTGGGATTGGTTGTTATATATTATACCGCTGAGGTAACATGAAAGCTGCGCTGTGATTGGTTGTTATATATTATACTGAGGTAACATGAAAGCTGCGCTGTGATTGGTTGTTATATATTATACTGAGGTAACATGAAAGCTGCGCTGTGATTGGTTGTTATATATTATACTGAGGTAACATGAAAACTGTGCTGGGATTGGTTGTTATATATTATACTGCTGAGGTAACATGAAAGCTGCGCTGTGATTGGTTGTTATATATTATACTGCTGAGGTAACATGAAAACTGTGCTGTGATTGGTTGTTATATATTATACTGAGGTAACATGAAAGCTGCGCTGTGATTGGTTGTTATATATTATACTGCTGAGGTAACATGAAAGCTGCGCTGTGATTGGTTGTTATATATTATACTGAGGTAACATGAAAGCTGTGCCGTGATTGGTTGTTATATATTATACCACTGAGGTAATATGAAAGCTGTGCTGTGATTGGTTGTTATATATTATACTGAGGTAACATGAAAGCTGTGCTGTGATTGGTTGTTATATATTATACTGAGGTAACATGAAAGCTGTGCTGTGATTGGTTGTTATATATTATACTGCTGAGGTAACATGAAAGCTGCTCTGTGATTGGTTGTTATATATTATACCACTGAGGTAACATGAAAGCTTTGCTGTGATTGGTTGTTATATATTATGTTTCAAAAGGTTTTTATTTGAGGTTAATAAGAAACACTCTGCTTCATAGACCCCAAATCTTTGTTGGAGTGCAGAGATTCCATTGGTAGACTAACAGAAAAAACAAACAAAGTAAAATATTAAATTGTATACAGGAATATTGAATATCTCCCCATATATCACACAAGGGGGATAAGTCCCAACATCTCCATTTTATGGTGTTTTTAACCACATTACACATAGGGGCCGGCATCTGCTTGAGTACTATCCTTAAAGGGGTTGTCCCGCGCCAAAACGGGTTTTTTTTTTTTTCAACCCCCCCCCCCCGTTCGGCGCGAGACAACCCCGATGCAGGGAAGTAAAGAAAGTTTACCGGAGCGCTTACCTTAATCCCCGCGCTCCGGTGACTTCAATACTTACCGCTGAAGATGGCCGCCGGGATCCTCTGTCTTCGTGGACCGCAGCTCTTCTGTGCGGTCCACTGCCGATTCCAGCCTCCTGATTGGCTGGAATCGGCACGTGACGGGGCGGAGCTACACGGAGCCGCTCTCTGGCACGAGCGGCTCCATAGAAGACTGCTGAAGACCCGGACTGCGCAAGCGCGGCTAATTTGGCCATCGGAGGCCAAAAATTAGTCGGCACCATGGAGACGAGGACGCCAGCAACGGAGCAGGTAAGTAAAAAACTTTTGATAACTTCTGTATGGCTCATAATTAATGCACAATGTATATTACAAAGTGCATTAATATGGCCATACAGAAGTGTATAGACCCACTTGCTGCCTCGGGACAACCCCTTTAATCTCCGGGTGTATTACTGATTCATTCACCATATAGTGTAGGCGGGGAACATCAGCAAAGGTTATCCAGGGAGTACAAATCTTTGTTGGAATCCCTGGACTCTTCCCAGTCCCAGAGGCTGTGAGGTGACAGACCCTTCTCCAAAAGCCTGTGCTAATAAACATGTCCACCCAATATCCTATTGGGGTATCATTTGGTGCATCAGTATTCACAATACAGAGTCTATCATTATATAATTCTCCTAACAGGATTAAATAACGCCCCCGATTGTCACACAGAGAGTTCGTCAGTGTGAAAGGGGGGGAGTTGTGGAGAAAGGTGCATACCCCCCTGCTTTTAGTGACGAAGCTTGAGTGATAGTGTGCTTGGTAACGAGGGGTGAAGTAATTTGGGGTAGACGTAGTAGAGAAGTGGGATTCTTGAATACAAACAACATCAGGTTTGTGCCTTTCATAGTCAATAAAAGCCTTTCTGCGTCTACTTGGGGAGTTGAATCCTCGGACATTATAACTTAATACTCTAGATAGTAATTTGGAGTGATTTGTATGCAGATGTCAGGAGATAGAAAGCTGGACCTATCCTTACATAGAAGAGGAGCCCTAACATTGTTTTTGGAGTGTGGGATGTACATTTGGAGACAATGGTATTTTTGCATCTTGTCACCACCAGAAATGTGGGTGGTGACAAGATAGCTGGTGCTTGACAGGGGGGTAACACCCCCTGTTCCTGATAGGCTGAAAGTTATGTGCTTCACTGCAGGTCCTGGCACTCAGCACAGACCTGCTGTGACTGTGGGCGGCGGCGGTGGCCTCCGCACAGCAGCACTGCAGTGGCTGTGGGCTGCCTTTATCGCGGTCACCCACTGAAGTGTCCCCAGGAGCAACCTTTCCCCAGCTGCGCAGCTGTGCCTCTGGATTCCCCTTACCGTCTCCACTGTCACTGTCCCCAGCGGCACTCTCCCCGGCTGCGTCGGTGGTAGCGGGCTCCCGGCTTCACTCAGTGTGCCCTCCCCTTTTCAGGGGCCGCTGTCACTATTGCAGCCTGAACTGTAATCGGCTACCAGCACTGTGAACATCTGCGGGTCCACTTCCTTCTAGCAGCCAGCAAGGAGGCAGCGGAGAGGCGTTGGTGCACAAATGTAAGCGCTTTAGAGCGCCGGTGAACCGGACTTATCTGTCTTTGCAGCCAGCACTGTAAATCCCACCACATGTTCAAGCAGCCTGTTTTCCGGGCAAACACTACCATGATTTTAGGCTAAAATCACCACACAGTGTGCTGCTAGGACCTTGGAGAAGTCACCAATCAGGAGCTAGGGGTGTGACAGGGGCGTTTCTGCATCCAAGCCCTGTCAAACCCCTAGCTTCCTGGTGGTGACAAGATACAATAATACCAGAGACAATATCAAGTACCCTGCATAGAAAGTAACAATCAGATAAACATTACTGAAAACTTTCGTAATAACCGTAAACAAGAAAATATCTAAGATGCGAGGGAAGTCCTTGCAGAGAACCAACCTAAATCGCATATACCAGTCGGACAGCATATCGTCCTGGGTGGTGGTAGTTTTCCTTTGAGAAACAAACTATGGCTTGCAGACCGCAAAATTTGCAATACAATACAAACTTAAACTCTACTATAGTTGTAAAGGGAGGCGCACAGCCAGTGCGTCCTCTGGAGGTGGGGAGAGGATGTATTGAAAATAGCATCCGGGTGGGAAGCTAATAAAATCATACATTACACCTCTGGTAGGATGCCAAGGCGTTCCGGATCATCATTATGTAGTGTCTTGAGAGGGCAGTGGACGGAACCTCTGTCGTCTGTTGACCCATAGCCTTGCAGGGCGCTGGGATAATGGGGACTGTTGTCTTGAGGTTGTGAGGTCGTCAAGTGGAATATTTGTGGCCCGAAGTATTTCCTGCCCCTCGCATAAACGGGAAGCCCCAACGATAACGTAGTTGTGCCCTTTGCGTTCCAGAGTAGACGGGGCCAAGTCCGAAAAAATCTGTACTTCTTGCTCTGTACCTGGAAGTGGGAACACATTTCTGGCAGCAGCGAGGATCATGTCTCGAGCTTCTGGATAATTTAGGTTTAAGATAAGGTCCCTGGGTTGCTTTTGGTTACGGGGTTTATGTAGGGCTCTATGAATACGATTAGAGATGAGCGAGCATGCTCGTCCAAGCTTGATGCTCAATCGCGCATTAGTATACTCGAAAGTACTCGTTACACGAGCTGAGCAGCATGCGGTGCTCGGGTAAATTTCAGAGGAGACCTTGGAAAATGCTCGAGTCTCCCATTGACTTCAATGGGGTTCGTTACTCGAAACGAGCTCTGAAGCATTACAAAAAGCTCGGCTGGAGTAACGGGCACCCGAGCATTTTGGTGCTCGCTCATCTCTAAATACGATCCATTCTAAAGAGGTTCGGGGCTGTTTGTGGTAGTAGAGCCTGGAAGATATTCAGTGCAGCTTCTTTGAGTGATACGAAGCGCTCAGGTAATCCTCTGATGCGTACGTTTGCTCGTCTCGACCTATTTTCAAGATCTTCAAGCTTTAGTTGTAATTGCTCAATTTTTTCTTGGTTCTCCTTAATGTGGCTTCTATCGAGATCCGTTGGCCAAGCTCTTGTATTCGTTTGGAATATTCAGAGAGAGCTCCTTGTAACTCTCTGATATTCTCATATAACTCCTTCATATCAAGGCTGGAGAGACTAGAGCTGCCCGGGAGGGGGGTGATGGAGCCTGATCATGGTCCTGGAAGGTAGTAGGGTGGCCCGGGTCGTGTTCTTCCATATCTGAAGGTTGTTGGCATCGAAAGATTTCCGGATTGTTTGAGATGAGTTGTGGGGTGGAGCTGCCTTGGATTGTTAGGGCCCTACGTCGGAGAGCGTCTTCAAATTGCCGGATGCTATTGCCAAGTAGTGGCCGCTGCTTCTATGGCCTGCTCTGTGGTGGCTGTTGTACAGTGCCCCAGTCTGATGTTACGAGCAGTAGCGGTATAAGCACTGCCGTCTCTGCCCCTGGGTAGTGTGCTGGGGGGGGGGGGGGGGGCTTCACTTTTTCTTTTTCCCCTTTCTTTTTTTTGTTTGAGTGGTTCTTCTTTGTCTCTTATTTCCCCCCTTTCTTTCTTATAGCTTCCGCCTTCCAGCTTCTTTCCCCTCCTGGTCTCAATGCTCTCCTCCACAATTGCAGGGGGAAGCCCACTTGTCTGTGCTCCCACACAAAGCGGAGGCTGTCTGATGTGCCGGGGGGATTCCTAGCCCTACAGCAACCACAGCCCCGTGTTATAGTGTCTGGAGAGTGTGGGTGGAGGGGCGATACTACAGTCACCACTAGGGTTGCCACCTTTGTAATGAAAAAATACTGGCCATGGTTAAAAAAAGGGGGCGTGTCAGGGGTGTGACTTGGGGCGTGGCCTAATTTTTCCTCCTTTATCTCCTGGATCCCATCCAGCGGCTGTGCGCATGTGCGAGTAGATGACGTTTAGTGTGAATCACACCTCATCTTGCGAGAATACACTGCAGACACTCGCATACAATCTACACATATATAATTATATGCATGAGATACCCAGATTACCCCAGCATGGTCCATATCACTATATACTGGAGATATACCTCCCCTGTATATAGTGATGCTGATGTAAGGTAGATATGTCCAGTATGTAATTATATGTACAGCTGGTATAACGTATACCACCTAAACATACAAGATTACACGAAGTACACTGTACATACCTCATACCTCCTCAGGTCCAGACTCTGTCACTGCAGGGCCGGCCAGACATCTATCCTGACCCTCACACATCGCACACACAGTTCTACTACATCCATCCTGATCCTCACACATCACACACACAGCTCCGCTACATCCATCCTGATCCCCAGACATCACATACACAGCTCCACTACATCCATCCTGATCCTCACACATCACACACACAGCTCCGCTACATCCATCCTGATCCCCAGACATCACATACACAGCTCCACTACATCCATCCGGATTCGCACACATCACACACCAAGCTCCGGTATATCCATCCTGATCTCCAGACATCACACACACAGCTCTGCTACATCCATCCTGATCCCCAGACATCACACACACAGCTCCGCTACATCCGTCCTGATCCCCAGACATCACACACACAGCTCCGCTACATCCATCCTAATCCCCACGCATCACACACACAGCTCCGCTACATCCATCCTGATCCCCACACATCACACACACAGCTCTGCTACATCCATCCTGATCCCCAGACATCACACACACAGCTCCGCTACATCCATCCTAATCCCCACGCATCACACACACAGCTCCGCTACATCCATCCTGATCCCCACACATCACACACACAGCTCTGCTACATCCATCCTGATCCCCAAACATCACATACACAGCTCCACTACATCCATCCTGATTCGCACACATCACACACACAGCTCCGCTATATCCATCCTGATCCCCAGACATCACACACACAGCTCTGCTACATCCATCCTGATCCCCAGACATCACACACACAGCTCTGCTACATCCATCCTGATCCCCAGACATCACACGCACAGCTCCACTACATCCATCCTGAGCCCCACGCATCACACACACAGCTCCGCTACATCCATCCTGATCCCCACACATCACACACACAGCTCTGCTACATCCATCCTGATCCCCAGACATCACACACACAGCTCCGCTACATCCATCCTAATCCCCACGCATCACACACACAGCTCCGCTACATCCATCCTGATCCCCACACATCACACACACAGCTCTGCTACATCCATCCTGATCCCCAGACATCACACACACAGCTCCGCTACATCCATCCTGATCCCCACGCATCACACACACAGTTCCACTACATCCATCCTGATCCCCAGACATCACACACACAGCTCCACTACATCCATTCTGACCCCCACACACATCACATGCAGCTTCACTACATCCATCCTGACCCCCACACACATCACACACAGAGCTCCACTACATCCATCCTGACCCCCACACGCATCACACACAGCTTTACTCTATTCATCCTGACCCCCACACATCACACACACAGCTCCACTACATCGATTCTGACCCCCACACACATTACACAAACAGCTCTACTACATCGATTCTGACCCCCACACACATCACACACACAGCTCCACTACATCGATTCTGACCCCCACACACATCACACACACAGCTCCACTACATCGATTCTGACCCCCACACACATCACACACACAGCTCCACTACATTGATTCTGACCCCCACACACATCACACACACAGCTCCACTACATTGATTCTGACCCCCACACACATCACACACACAGCTCCACTACATCGATTCTGACCCCCACACACATCACACACACAGCTCCACTACATCCATTCTGACCCCCACACACATCACACACACAGCTCTGCTACATCCATCCTGAGCCCCCCACACATCACATGCAGCTTCACTACATCCATCCTGACCCCCACACACATCACACACAGAGCTCTACTACATCCATCCTGACCCCCACACACATTACACACAGCTCTACTCCATTCATCCTGCCCCCCACACATCACACACACAGCTCCACTACATCCATGCTAACTCCCACACACTTCACACACACAGCTCCACTGCATCCATCCTGAACCCCACACACACATCACACACACAGCTCCAATACATCCATTCTGACCCCCACACACATCACACACACAGTTCCACTACATCAATCCTGACCCCCACACATCACACACACACAGCTCCAGTGCATCCATTCTGACCCCCACACACAAAGCTCCACTACATCAATCCTGACCCCCACACACATCAAACACACAGCTCCACTACATCAATCCTGACCCCCACACACATCACACACACAGCTCTACTCACTCACTCAATTCATCCATCCAGAACCCCACAGCTCCAACACACACACACATATATTATATATTATACTGAGGTAACATGAAAGCTGTGCTGTGATTGGTTGTTATATATTATACTGCTGAGGTAACATGAAAGCTGCGCTGTGATTGGTTGTTATATATTATACTGAGGTAACATGAAAGCTGTGCTGTGATTGGTTGTTATATATTATACTGCTGAGGTAACATGAAAGCTGCGCTGTGATTGGTTGTTATATATTATACTGCTGAGGTCACATGAAAGCTGAGCTGTGATTGGTTGTGATATATTATACTGAGGTAATATGAAAGCTGTGCTGTGATTGGTTGTTATATATTATACTGAGGTAACATGAAAGCTGCGCTGTGATTGGTTGTTATATATTATACTGAGGTAACATGAAAGCTGCGCTGTGATTGGTTGTTATATATTATACTGAGGTAACATGAAAGCTGCGCTGTGATTGGTTGTTATATATTATACTGAGGTAACATGAAAGCTGTGCTGTGATTGGTTGTCATATATTATACTGAGGTAACATGAAAGCTGCGCTGTGATTGGTTGTTATATATTATACTGAGGTAACATGAAAGCAGTGCTGTGATTGGTTGTTATATATTATACTACTGAGGTAACATGAAAGCTGCGCTGTGATTGGTTGTTATATATTATACTGAGGTAACATGAAAGCTGTGCTGTGATTGGTTGTTATATATTATACTACTGAGGTAACATGAAAGCTGCGCTGTGATTGGTTGTTATATATTATGTTTCATAAGGTTTTTATTTGAGGTTAATAAGAAAGTTGGCAACACTCTGCTTCATAGACCCCAAATCTTTGTTGGAGTGCAGAGATTCCATTGGTAGACTAACAGAGAAAACAAACAAAGTAAAATGTTAAATTGTATGCAGGAATATTGAATATCTCCCCCCACACATCACACAAGAGGGATAAGTCCCAACATCTCCATTTATGGTGTTTTCAACCACATTACACATAGGGGCCGGCATCTGCTTGAGTACTCCCCTTAATCTCTGGGTATACTACTGATTCATTCACCATATAGTGTAGGCTGGGAACATCAGCAAAGGGTATCCAGGGAGTACAAATCTTTGTTGGAATCCCTGGACTCTTCCCAGTCCCAGAGGCTGTGAGGTGACAGACCCTTCTCCAAAAGCCTGTGCTATTGAACATGTCCACCCAATATTGTATTGGGGTATCATTTGGTGCATCAGTATTCACAATACAGAGTCTATCATTATATAATTCTCCTAACAGGATTAAATAACGTCCCCGATTGTCACACAGAGAGTTCGTCAGTGTGAAAGGGGGGGAGTTGTGGAGAAAGGTGGATACCCCCCCCCCCCCTTTTAGTGACGAATCTTGAGTGATGGTGTGCTTGGTAACGAGGGGTGAAGTAATTTGGGGTAGACGTAGTAGAGAAGTGGGATTCTTGAGTACAAACAATATCAGGTTTGTGCCTTTCATAGTCAATAAAAGCCTTTCTGCGTCTACTTGGGGAGTTGAATCCTCGGACATTATAACTTAATACTCTAGATAGTAATTTGGAGTGCTTTGTATGCAGATGTCAGGAGATAGAAAGCTGGACCTATCCTTACATAGAAGAGGAGCCCTAACATTGTTTTTGGAGTGTGGGATGTACAATTGGAGACAATGGTATTTTTGCATCTTGTCACCACCAGAAATGTGGGTGTTGACAAGATAGCTGGTGCTTGACAGGGGGGTAACACCCCCTGTTCCTGATAGGCTGAAAGTTATGTGCTTCACTGTAGGTCCTGGCACTCAGCACAGACCTGCTGTGACTGTGGGCGGCGGCGGTGGCCTCTGCACAGCAGCACTGCAGTGGCTGTGGGCTGCCTTTATCGCGGTCACCCACTGAAGTGTCCCCGGGAGCAACCTTTCCCCAGCTGCGCAGTTGTGCCTCTGGATTCCCCTTACCGTCTCCACTATCACTGTCCCCGGCGGCACTCTCCCCGGCTGCGTCGGTGGTAGCGGGCTCCCGGCTTCACTCAGTGTGCCCTCCCCTTTTCAAGGGCCGCTGTCACTATTGCAGCCTGAACTGTAATCGGCTGCCAGCACTGTGAACATCTGCGGGTCCACTCCCTTCTAGCAGCCAGCAAGGAGGCAGCGGAGAGGCGTTGGTGCACAAATGTAAGCGCTTCAGAGCGCCGATGAACCGGACTTATCTGTCTTTGCTGTAAATCCCACCACATGTACAAGCAGTCTGTTTTCCGGGCAAACACTACCATGATTTTAGCCTTGCCAGGAGGGTTAGGGTTTTTCTGGGGTTAGGCTTACATTATTTTGTCTCCTACATGGAAGCTTTTTCAGCAAATAATGTAACCCTAACAGCTACACTAATCCCTTACCGTCCAGGCAAGGCTAAAATCACCACACAGTGTGCTGCTAGGACCTTGGAGAAGTCACCAATCAGGAGCTAGGGGTGTGACAGGGGCGTTTCTGCATCCAAGCCCTGTCAAACCCCTAGCTTCCTGGTGGTGACAAGATACAATAATACCAGAGACAATATCAAGTACCCTGCATAGAAAGTAACAATCAGATAAACATTACTGAAAACTTTCGTAATAACCGTAAACAAGAAAATATCTAAGATGCGAGGGAAGTCCTTGCAGAGAACCAACCTAAATCGCATATACCAGTCGGACAGCATATCGTCCTGGGTGGTGGTAGTTTTCCTTTGAGAAACAAACTATGGCTTGCAGACCGCAAAATTTGCAATACAATACAAACTTAAACTCTACTATAGTTGTAAAGGGAGGCGCACAGCCAGTGCGTCCTCTGGAGGTGGGGAGAGGATGTATTGAAAATAGCATCCGGGTGGGAAGCTAATAAAATCATACATTACACTTCTGGTAGGATGCCAAGGCGTTCCGGATCATCATTATGTAGTGTCTTGAGAGGGCAGTGGACGGAACCTCTGTCGTCTGTTGACCCATAGCCTTGCAGGGCGCTGGGATAATGGGGACTGTTGTCTTGAGGTTGTGAGGTCGTCAAGTGGAATATTTGTGGCCCGAAGTATTTCCTGCCCCTCGCATAAACAGGAAGCCCCAACGATAACGTAGTTGTGCCCTTTGCGTTCCAGAGTAGACGGGGCCAAGTCCGAAAAAATCTGTACTTCTTGCTCTGTACCTGGAAGTGGGAACACATTTCTGGCAGCAGCGAGGATCATGTCTCGAGCTTCTGGATAATTTAGGTTTAAGATAAGGTCCCTGGGTTGCTTTTGGTTACGGGGTTTATGTAGGGCTCTATGAATACGATTAGAGATGAGCGAGCATGCTCGTCCAAGCTTGATGCTCAATCGCGCATTAGTATACTCGAAAGTACTCGTTACACGAGCTGAGCAGCATGCGGTGCTCGGGTAAATTTCAGAGGAGACCTTGGAAAATGCTCGAGTCTCCCATTGACTTCAATGGGGTTCGTTACTCGAAACGAGCTCTGAAGCATTACAAAAAGCTCGGCTGGAGTAACGAGCACCCGAGCATTTTGGTGCTCGCTCATCTCTAAATACGATCCATTCTAAAGAGGTTCGGGGCTGTTTGTGGTAGTAGAGCCTGGAAGATATTCAGTGCAGCTTCTTTGAGTGATACGAAGCGCTCAGGTAATCCTCTGATGCGTACGTTTGCTCGTCTCGACCTATTTTCAAGATCTTCAAGCTTTAGTTGTAATTGCTCCATTTGTTCTTGGTGCTCCTTAATGTGGCTTCTATCGAGATCCGTTGCGTCGATGATTTCATCAGTTTTATTTCCGACTTCATCTATCCGTTGGCCAAGCTCTTGTATTCGTTTGGAATATTCAGAGATAGCTCCTTGTAACTCTCTGATATTCTCATATAACTCCTTCATATCAAGGCTGGAGAGACTAGAGCTGCCCGGGAGGGGGGTGATGGAGCCTGATCATGGTCCTGGAAGGTAGTAGGGTGGCCCGGGTCGTGTTCTTCCATATCTGAAGGTTGTTGGCATCGGAAGATTTCCGGATTGTTTGACATGAGTTGTGGGGTGGAGCTGCCTTGGATTGTTTCCCGTATGTAGCATAGTTCGCTTGATGTTATAGTAAAGAATGTCAGTTCATTTGTAAGGTTGGGTGCTGCGGCTTAAAGGGGTTGTCCCGCGCCGAAACGTTTTTTTTTTTTTTTCAATAGGCCCCCCGTTCGGCGCGAGACAAACCCAATGCATGTGTTAAAAAAAAACCGTTTAGTACTTACCCGAATCCCCGCGCTGCGGCGACTTCTTCCTTACCTGAGCAAGATGGCCGCCGGGATCTTCACCCACGATGCACCGCGGGTCTTCTCCCATGGTGCACCGTGGGCTCTGTGCGGTCCATTGCCGATTCCAGCCTCCTGATTGGCTGCAATCGGCACACGTGATGGGGCGGAGCTACGAGGACCAGCTCTCCGGCACGAGCGGCCCCATTCACCAGGGAGAAGACCGGACTGCACAAGCGCGTCTAATCGGGCGATTAGACACTGAAATTAGACGGCACCATGGAGACGGGGACGCTAGCAACGGAGCAGGTAAGTGTATAACTTCTGTATGGCTCATAATTAATGCACGATGTATATTACAAAGTGCATTAATATGGCCATACAGAAGTGTATAGACCCACTTGCTGCCGCGGGACAACCCCTTTAATGTTATCACATACCACCAGCCGGTCGGGGGTCAATATGGCAGCATATAACCTCCGTGCATGTGTCTACTGATATGTGCGTTGTAGATTTCACAGCATGGACCAGGTAGATTTTAATGCCCACCTATGTTTGTAGAGGTGGCACACGCTGTGGAGATTGATTAAGGTAGAGAGTTGCCCCCCCCCCCCTTTTTTTTGAGTGGTTCTTCTTTGTCTCTTATTTCCCCCCTTTCTTTCTTATAGCTTCCGCCTTCCAGCTTCTTTCCCCTCCTGGTCTCAATGCTCTCCTCCACAATTGCAGGGGGAAGCCCACTTGTCTGTGCTCCCACACAAAGCGGAGGCTGTCTGATGTGCCGGGGGGATTCCTAGCCCTGGGTCAGCAGCCCTACAGCAACCACAGCCCCCTGTTACAGTGTCTGGAGAGTGTGGGTGGAGGGGCGATACTACAGTCACCACTAGGGTTGCCACCTTTGTAATGAAAAAATACTGCCCATGGTAAAAAAAAGGGGGCGTGTCAGGGGTGTGACTTGGGGGCGTGGCTTACCACTGGAATTTTTTTCTCCGTTATCTCCTGGATCCCGTCCAGCGGCTGTGTGCATGTGCGGGGTCCCGTCCAGCGTGTTCTTGCAAGTAGATGACGTTTAGTGTGAATCACACCTCATCTTGCGAGAATACACTGCAGACACTCGCATACAATCTACACATATATAATTATATGCATGAGATACCCAGATTACCCCAGCATGGTCCATATCACTATATACTGGAGATATACCTCCCCTGTATATAGTGATGCTGATGGAAGGTAGATATGTCCAGTATGTAATTATATGTACAGCGGGTATAACGTATACCACCTAAACATACAAGATTACACGAAGTACACTGTACATACCTCATACCTCCTCAGGTCCAGACTCTGTCACTGCAGGGCCGGCCAGACATCTATCCTGACCCCCACACATCGCACACACAGTTCTACTACATCCATCCTGATCCTCACACATCACACACACAGCTCCGCTACATCCATCCTGATCCCCAGACATCACATACACAGCTCCACTACATCCATCCTAATTCGCACACATCACACACCAAGCTCCGGTATATCCATCCTGATCCCCAGACATCACACACGCAGCTCTGCTACATCCATCCTGATCCCCAGACATCACACACACAGCTCCGCTACATCCGTCCTGATCCCCAGACATCACACACACAGCTCCGCTACATCCATCCTAATCCCCACGCATCACACACACAGCTCCGCTACATCCATCCTGATCCCCACACATCACACACACAGCTCTGCTACATCCATCCTGATCCCCAGACATCACACACACAGCTCCGCTACATCCATCCTAATCCCCACGCATCACACACACAGCTCCGCTACATCCATCCTGATCCCCACACATCACACACAGCTCTGCTACATCCATCCTGATCCCCAGACATCACACACACAGCTCCGCTACATCCATCCTGATCCCCACGCATCACACACACAGTTCCACTACATCCATCCTGATCCCCAGACATCACACACACAGCTCCACTACATCCATTCTGACCCCCACACACATCACATGCAGCTTCACTACATCCATCCTGACCCCCACACACATCACACACAGAGCTCCACTACATCCATCCTGACCCCCACACGCATCACACACAGCTTTACTCTATTCATCCTGACCCCCACACATCACACACACAGCTCCACTACATCGATTCTGACCCCCACACACATTACACAAACAGCTCTACTACATCGATTCTGACCCCCACACACATCACACACACAGCTCCACTACATCGATTCTGACCCCCACACACATCACACACACAGCTCCACTACATCGATTCTGACCCCCACACACATCACACACAGCTCCACTACATCCATTCTGACCCCCACACACATCACACACACAGCTCTGCTACATCCATCCTGAGCCCCCCACACATCACATGCAGCTTCACTACATCCATCCTGACCCCCACACACATCACACACAGAGCTCTACTACATCCATGCTAACCCCCACACACTTCACACACACAGCTCCACTGCATCCATCCTGAACCCCACACACACATCACACACACAGCTCCAATACATCCATTCTGACCCCCACACACATCACACACACAGTTCCACTACATCAATCCTGACCCCCACACATCACACACACACAGCTCCAGTGCATCCATTCTGACCCCCACACACAAAGCTCCACTACATCAATCCTGACCCCCACACACATCAAACACACAGCTCCACTACATCAATCCTGACCCCCACACACATCACACACACAGCTCTACTCACTCACTCAATTCATCCATCCAGAACCCCACAGCTCCAACACACACACACACATATATTATATATTATACTGAGGTAACATGAAAGCTGTGCTGTGATTGGTTGTTATATATTATACTGCTGAGGTAACATGAAAGCTGCGCTGTGATTGGTTGTTATATATTATACCGCTGAGGTAACATTAAAGCTGTACTGTGATTGGTTGTTATATATTATACTGCTGAGGTAACATGAAAGCTGTGCTGTGATTGGTTGTTATATATTATACTGCTGAGGTAACATGAAAGCTGCGCTGTGATTGGTTGTTATATATTATACTGAGGTAGCATGAAAGCTGTGCTGTGATTGGTTGTTATATATTATACTGCTGAGGTAACATGAAAGCTGCTCTGTGATTGGTTGTTATATATTATACTGAGGTAACATGAAAGCTGCGCTGTGATTGGTTGTTATATATTATACTGAGGTAACATGAAAGCTGCGCTGTGATTGGTTGTTATATATTATACCGCTGAGGTAACATGAAAGCTGTGCTGTGATTGGTTGTTATATATTATACTGCTGAGGTAACATGAAAGCTGTGCTGTGATTGGTTGTTATATATTATACTGAGGTAACATGTAAGCTGCGCTGTGATTGGTTGTTATATATTATACTGAGGTAACATGAAAGCTGCTCTGTGATTGGTTGTTATATATTATACTGAGGTAACATGAAAGCTGTGCTGTGATTGGTTGTTATATATTATACTGAGGTAACATGAAAGCTGCGCTGTGATTGGTTGTTATATATTATACTGAGGTAACATGAAAGCTGCTCTGTGATTGGTTGTTATATATTATACCGCTGAGGTAACATGAAAGCTGCGTTGTGATTGGTTGTTATATATTATACTGAGGTAACATGAAAGCTGCTCTGTGATTGGTTGTTATATATTATACTGAGGTAACATGAAAGCTGCTCTGTGATTGGTTGTTATATATTATACCGCTGAGGTAACATGAAAGCTGTGCTGTGATTGGTTGTTATATATTATACTGCTGAGGTAACATGAAAGCTGTGCTGTGATTGGTTGTTATATATTATACTGAGGTAACATGAAGGCTGCGCTGTGATTGGTTGTTATATATTATACCGCTGAGGTAACATGAAAGCTGCGCTGTGATTGGTTATTATATATTATACTGCTGAGGTAACATGAAAGCTGCGCTGTGATTGGTTGGTATATATTATACTGAGGTAACATGAAAGCTGTGCTGTGATTGGTTGTTATATGTTATACTGAGGTAACATGAAAGCTGCGCTGTGATTGGTTGTTATATATTATACTGCTGAGGTAACATGAAAGCTGTGCTGTGATTGGTTGTTATGTATTATACTGAGGTAACATGAAGGCTGCGCTGTGATTGGTTGTTATATATTATACCGCTGAGGTAACATGAAAGCTGCGCTGTGATTGGTTATTATATATTATACTGCTGAGGTAACATGAAAGCTGTGCTGTGATTGGTTGTTATATATTATACTGAGGTAACATGAAAGCTGTGCTGTGATTGGTTGTTATATATTATACTGAGGTAACATGAAGGCTGCGCTGTGATTGGTTGTTATATATTATACCGCTGAGGTAACATGAAAGCTGCGCTGTGATTGGTTATTATATATTATACTGCTGAGGTAACATGAAAGCTGTGCTGTGATTGGTTGTTATATATTATACTGAGGTAACATGAAAGCTGCGCTGTGATTGGTTGTTATATATTATACCGCTGAGGTAACATGAAAACTGTGCTGTGAGTGGTTATTATATATTATACTGCTGAGGTAACATGAAAGCTGTGCTGTGATTGGTTGTTATATATTATACTGAGGTAACATGAAAGCTGCGCTGTGATTGGTTGTTATATATTATACCGCTGAGGTAACATGAAAACTGTGCTGTGAGTGGTTGCTATTTTTGGGTTACACTTGGTTACACTTATCTGTGGGCCACCGTGTAGATGCTATGGTGATGATGAGTGAATGTAGGGCATAGCGTTTAGTGGTACCTGATGCATCCACATGGGGGCAGAGTTGTTGTGATAGCAAAGCGCACCACATCGGGTTAAGGACCCTCTTACATGGGCTCATAAATCGTTCGGATTCTGGCATCTAGCGGGAACGATCATCCCTCGGTGTAAAGTTATGCCCCGACTGAACAACGAGTACAATTTGTTCGCTTCCCATTGGTCGTTCAGTGTCTGCATGCATACTGTGGGACGACGGACGGCGCTGTGTAAACAGGTGGACGTTCACTTACGCCTGCCTGCCACTGGCGGTCTGACACGAGCGTATCGCAGTTACGTATTACACTTGCGGCTTTTGCGCACATAACAGGCCACCAGTATCACATAGGCGCCCATGCAGCTGCTTACATTAATTGCGTATACTAGGCGCACAAGAAAAATCGCAGCATGTTGTATGTTGGCGCGTATAATGTGTGCACACATGCCAAGATAGTACATGGCGATTGTGTAGTGGCTGCGTATCGCACTGGTATATCTCACAGCCCGCACACCATGAGATACTCTTGGCCTGATGTGGATTGCATTGCGGTGGGCTGGAACGCTACCTGACTCGGTCCATCTCCACTAATGGAGCGAAGAGCCAGCCTGTCAGGACTATCACTGGGACGAGCTGTCGGGCATCTGCTGTCTAAATGGGCCCTTAGATCAGATCCTTTAAATTAGTTTTTTTAATGTTTTTTTTAATTGGCACCAAGTGTTCCATTTCCCCACAGCGCCTCCGCAGGGGAAAGGAAGCATTACACAGCTCCCATTGGAATCAATGGACTATCCGCGTAACATGCTGGGTCCTCCGGAGCGAAAGACTGTCTGCAGACGATCTGGGGACTCCCTAATAGGGTATGTGAAAATGGGGTTTCCTAAACCCGAGGAACACGCTACAAGCCGTGGAATAGCCTGACGGCGTCTGCGCTCCTCGTGCGGGATTAATAAATTACGCCATAATTATAGTTTTCGTGTGCGCGGCCGTAAACGCAATACCTTTTTCTTTTCCTTGGAGATCATTCAATTCCGCCTTGTAGATTGGCACGGCCTTGGCACGGAGCGCGGGTACGGGCTGAGGATTACATTGTCATGTTTCTAACTAAGGAGCCCGGAGAGAGTTAATAACATGATGGGAAGCACGAGTGCGGAGCCCGCCGCTCCAGCAAGGAGACACAAGGGCAGCATGTATAGACTTGGCAGATAACCTGGCGGGGTTTGCACTGCGGATGGCGTTACTATGACTCATTACAATCTCGGCTCTCCTGGCGATGGGCGCATTGACCCTTTGACTGTCAGACTGCAAAGCATTGTGGGTCGTTTGCTGTGACAAAGGCAGTAACAGCTGGAAGCGTACGATTAAAATCCCTCCGGGGAAGATGGGCGGGTTTTGTACTAGGGAATAAAAAAAGGCAGACCGGATAAGAAAAGAGATCCCCTACCCAGGCAGTGCCATCTCTGGTGCCAGTTGTGCCACGGACTGCCATTTCACTGCTTTAGGCCCAACTGGGCATTTTGTTCTCCGTAATTCAAACTGACAAGTGTAAAATGAGATCCTGTAATGTTACATGATGAGGAGTGCAGCTCTGGAGGAGGTGTATCACACATCATCGGCTTAGATACACCTTCACAATGATTACATTGTAGCTACGGAATCCTATGTAAGATTCCTTTAACCCCTTCTCGTCACCGCCGTGTTTTATCTGTTCATCCCCAGTATATCTTCCCATCAACGTACCCTTTGAGGGCATCTTCTGACCGCCCTAACTTTTTTTTTAGCCTTCTGCCAGCGGGGTTGGGAGCCGTCTGGGTTTTTCAGATGACTTTTTGATCACTTTTTATTACATTTTTTACAAAAGCGCAATTCTGAATTTTGTGTTTTTTTTTTCTTCTGACGAAGAAGAGAGACTTGAACTTGTGATCATTTAATTGCTTCTAACATATACTGCAATACTTTAGTATTGCAGTATGTGGTCTTTCTTCAGTCAGTCAGTCATCTCAAGCCCAGCCGCCAAAGGGTGTGCATGGACGTCGTTAAGTGGTTCAAACATTCCATTTTGTAATCTGTTTTTATTTTCTGATGGTAGTTTTTTTTTTATCCTGTTGTCTGTATACGACTATGGCGGCGGCCATCTTGCTTGAGCTGCAGAGATTTGCTTTACAGGAGTCATATGGGCCATTCACAAAATAGACAGGCACTGACTCATGGAAGAGTGTTGTGGGCATGCTTTGTGACTTGTGCAGGGAAGGGGAGGAGGTGAGCTATTTCCTATTGTGAATGGTGGATTTTGTGTTACCCATCACTTTCCCCTGTAGTCCTGCCTGTGATGATTATGAGGTGATGGCTGAGAAGCTTTCTCTACATAACAGGAAGTGCCAGGCTATTAGGCCTAGTGGTCAGTGTGAGAACTGCAGGATTCTAGGATCTTTTTTTTTTAGTAAAGATGACAAAAATGATCATATTTTATTCTGTATGTCAATCTAAGTGCGGCCATTCTAAATTTATAGCATTTTTGTTATCTTTTACTACTTTCAAAACATAAAAAAAACTTTATTAAAAAAGTGACTGGACAGCTATTAAAAGGGTATAAGGGTACCGCTGCTATAGTTACCGGCCAGCCGGCCAGAGCCTACAAGTACAGTGGAGTCCTTTAACCCAGTCCTGTTTTCTAGTTCCCATGCACCGCCGATCGGAAACGGAGCCGGATCCTCCAATCTCAGCTACGAAAAGTCAAGATAGGTAATAGCCCTTGAGGCTGGGTTCCCACGGGATGGAAATCCCGCAGAAATCTTGTGGTGTGTCCGCAGCGGGACCGCACAGAAATTCTGCAAGATTTCCGGAGCAGAAAGGCTGCTTTAAAACCCACACCACTTGGTGGCGGTTGGGAGCAGCTTTTCCGCTTGTATTCCGCTGCAGAAATCTCTCCCGATAGAGAGGAGCGTCCACAGCGGAGATGGCGATATGATTGGCATGTCACAAACTGAATTCCGCACGGCCTTAGGCCCCCTGTCCACGGAGCCGCACACGTCTCTCTGCCGGTCAGCCTAATCTAATAGATAGGCTGACTGCGGAGAATAGGGGCAGTTCGCAGCATGCTGCGAATTGCCTGCCGCAAGCGGAGAGTCGCAATGATTCTCTGCTCATGGACACGGGGTCGGCGCTTTCCATAGCAATGCTATGGAAAGCTTTAGCCTGCTCCAGCCTGCTTGGTTCACCGGCGATTTGCCGCCAGCGAATTCACGGTTGTGGACAGGGGGCCTTAAGGGCTTGTTTTTGATGGGTGAGCTGTAGTTTTGTAATACTCAGGAGCAGTACAGGATAAGTAATGTATGTACACAGTGACTCCACCACCAGCAGAATAGTGAGTGCAGCTCTGGAGTATAATACAGGATGTAACTCAGGATCAGTACAGGATAAGTAATGTATGTACACAGTGACTCCACCAGCAGAATAGTGAGTGCAGCTCTGGGGTATAATACAGGATATAACTCAGAATCAGTACAGGATAAGTAATGCATGTACACAGTGACTCCACCAGCAGAATAGTGAGTACAGCTCTGGAGTATAATACAGGATGTAACTCAGGATCAGTACAGGATAAGTAATGTATGTACACAGTGACTCCACCACCAGCAGAATAGTGAGTGCAGCTCTGGAGTATAATACAGGATGTAACTCAGAATCAGTACAGGATAAGTAATGCATGCACACAGTGACTCCACCAGCAGAATAGTGAGTACAGCTCTGGAGTATAATACAGGATGTAACTCAGGATCAGTACAGGATAAGTAATGCATGTACACAGTGACTCCACCAGCAGAATAGTGAGTGCAGCTCTGCAGTATAATACAGGATGTAACTCAGGATCAGTACAGGATAAGTAATGTATGTACACAGTGACTCCACCAGCAGAATAGTGAGTGCAGCTCTGGGGTATAATACAGGATATAACTCAGGAGCAGTACAGGGTAAGTAATGTATGTACACAGTGACTCCACCAGCAGAATAGTGAGTGCAGCTCTGGGGTATAATACAGGATGTAACTCAGGATCAGTACAGGATAAGTAATGTATGTACACAGTGACTCCACCAGCAGAATAGTGAGTGCAGCTCTGGGGTATAATACAGGATGTAACTCAGGATCAGTACAGGATAAGTAATGTATGTACACAGTGACTCCACCAGCAGCAGAATAGTGAGTGCAGCTCTGGGGTATAATACAGGGTGTAACTCAGGATCAGTACAGGATAAGTAATGTATGTACACAGTGACTCCACCAGCAGCAGAATAGTGAGTGCAGCTCTGGGGTATAATACAGGGTGTAACTCAGGATCAGTACAGGATAGGTAATGTATGTACACAGTGACTCCACCAGCAGCAGAATAGTGAGTGCAGCTCTGGAGTATAATACAGGATGTAACTCAGGATCAGTACAGGATAAGTAATGTATATACACAGTGACTCCACCAGCAGAATAGTGAGTGCAGCTCTGGGGTATAATACAGGATGTAACTCAGGAGCAGTACAGGATAAGTAATGTATGTACACAGTGACTCCACCAGCAGAATAGTGAGTGCAGCTCTGGGGTATAATACAGATGTAACTCAGAATCAGTACAGGATAAGTAATGTATGTACACAGTGACTCCACCAGCAGAATAGTGAGTGCAGCTCTGGGGTATAATACAGGATGTAACGCAGGAGCAGTACAGGATAAGTAATGTATGTACACAGTGACTCCACCAGCAGAATAGTGAGTGCAGCTCTGGAGTATAATACAGGATGTAACTCAGGAGCAGTACAGGATAAGTCATGTATGTACACAGTGACTCCACCAGCAGAATAGTGAGTGCAGCTCCGGAGTATAATACAGGATGTAACTCAGGAGCAGTACAGAGTAAGTAGTGTATGTACACAGTGACTCCACCAGCAGAATAGTGAGTGCAGCTCTGGAGTATAATACAGGATGTAACTCAGGAGCAGTACAGGATAAGTAATGTATGTACGCAGTGACTCCACCAGCAGAATAGTGAGTGCAGCTCTGGGGTATAATACAGGATGTAACTCAGGAGCAGTACAGGATAAGTAATGTATGTACACAGTGACTCCACCAGCAGAATAGTGAGTGCAGCTCTGGAGTATAATACAGGATGTAACTCAGGAGCAGTACAGGATAAGTCATGTATGTACACAGTGACTCCACCAGCAGAATAGTGAGTGCAGCTCCGGAGTATAATACAGGATGTAACTCAGGAGCAGTACAGAGTAAGTAGTGTATGTACACAGTGACTCCACCAGCAGAATAGTGAGTGCAGCTCTGGAGTATAATACAGGATGTAACTCAGGAGCAGTACAGGATAAGTAATGTATGTACGCAGTGACTCCACCAGCAGAATAGTGAGTGCAGCTCTGGGGTATAATACAGGATGTAACTCAGGAGCAGTACAGGATAAGTAATGTATGTACACAGTGACTCCACCAGCAGAATAGTGAGTGCAGCTCTGGAGTATAATACAGGATGTAACTCAGGAGCAGTACAGGATAAGTAATGTATGTACGCAGTGACTCCACCAGCAGAATAGTGAGTGCAGCTCTGGAGTATAATATAGGATGTAACTCAGGATCAGTACAGGATAAGTAATGTATGTACACAGTGACTCCACCAGCAGAATAGTGAGTGCAGCTCTGGGGTATAATACAGGATGTAACTCAGGAGCAGTACAGGATAAGTAATGTATGTACACAGTGACTCCACCAGCAGAATAGTGAGTGCAGCTCTGGAGTATAATACAGGATATTTTGTGTAATTAGTATAATGGTGTTCAGAGATGGGTTGTGCTTTTGAGGCTTTTTCCCACTAAGGTTATTTATTTCCTGCCCACAGAATATGGGATAACTCAGACCATCATGCCTTCTGCGATTCTGATATCTGCGCACTTTCAGTGTCCCCATATGACTGCAGCGATGGTGCAGATGAGTGACCACATCTCCGCTCACTTCTGTGCAATGATCGCATCAATCTCCCTCCGTCCCATAGAGGTGAATGGAGCTGTGCGCACCAGCGCTCCGGTCACATGGGTAACGGGCTGTGCGGGCCGACCCCAGCGATCACCCGATTCTCCCTCATCGTCTGGGTAGAAATGTTATTAGCAGGATAACCTCCTTGTTGGCTGAGGATAAACCCTGAGAACGGATGAGAACACAGGAGCCATGCTGCCCCCAGCACCACCCTGCGCTCGCCCGCTGCAGTCAGGACCGGGCATTATCGGGGTCACTCTGCCTACTGTGAGGCCAAGGAGGACAATGCATGCGGCTAAATCACTGGACCTCATTTACCCAAATCGTCTGAGGGCTCATTCTTCGTTTTTGGAGGTTCGGTTTCGCACGGCGGACGTTTCTCCAATTTTCTTCCTCTTCCCTAAAAAAAAAAAGCTAAAACAAAAAAAAAAGGGCAAAACGTTGTATTCCATAAAGCGGAGAGGAATATAGGCTAATCCTCGTACAAATAACAGGAGGCCGGGTAGAATCAAAGCTCTAAAAGATTGGTTAAAGGCTTGATGAAACGCTTGTCCTTACCGGTTATTATCACTCACTGCGGTTGCCATGGCGACCGGCCCGTGAATCCATGTTACGCTAACAAACTGATGATTTTTACCCACTCCCCTCCGCAAGATGTATTTTCTCCTGACGAGAGGAAAAAAAGACTCCGGAAAATTAATATTGTGTCACTGAAGGAAATGGAAAATGCTTCAGATGACGGGAGCGGATCAGCGGCACCGACGACAGCGAGGCTGAATCAGCGTCATCTCGTCTAAGCCAACCGTGTATAGATAGTGTAGTCTATGTGGGATGATGTATTCTTAGGTCATGTACCCACGTCTGCCCCTATGTAGTATCCCCACGGTCGCCCCTTCTTCACTCTACGCCATTTTCAAAAATTTAAGGGGATTCTGGAGATTGGGCAAAATTTTCCGTAACATTTTCACTTCTTGCCATTATTCCAAACGTCCATCTAATTTCTCAAACTGACCTCCGATCCTCTTCTCGGCCGCCCTGCGCCGCCGCTGCTTTCCAGGTACTTAAGATTTGCACATGGTTATTCAGAAGAGCAAAAACTACACCTCTTTCTTGATACATATTGGGGCTCCTTTGGCCCTAATGACAATAGATGAGCTCCGTGGCATAATTTCTACTAACATCCGATACAATTAAGCTGGTATTTCCCTCGATTCATCCTGCAAACAACCGTCTGGCAAGTTCTTTCAAAGAACATGGACGTTGTTCATATTTCCTGACCGGACGTTTTAGTTCATCTCAGAGGGGTCAGGCTGGGCCTCTGTGCAGCCGGTCTGATCGTGGATTAGTGACGAGGCGCGTTGTCTTGTCGGAAGTATGGCCGACCATTCCCAGAGTATTGCCACGTTGTTGGTAGGGTACACCTCTGTGTTCATGGTTCTTGTCTCTACAACCAACAGACCGAAACCATCATTCCACGTAACACAGACCCAGACTATTACAGAACCTCTTCTGTACTTAACAGTTGGCACAACACACTCAGCAGAAGACGTTCCCATCATCTTCCAGACCAGGTTCCTCCATCTGATGTGAAGATGGAGTAGTGCGATTCATCACTCCATAGAACATTCTTCCATTGCTGAACTGTCCAATGACAAGGCTCCTTGTACCATTGCAGACGGGATGATGCGTTGCGCTTCGGGATGGACGGCTTGTGTGCAGCGGTATAACCCGTATATCCAAAAGCATTCAGTTCCCATCATAAACGATGGCCGACACCTCCGAGGGTCTCATCTTACATATTATGACTAAGGGCACGATATGATAATGAGACATGATTCATTCTACTGCTAAGGGGGTCCGAATACTTTGGGTAGGATAGTGTATAGAAAGAATGGAACCAATTGTGGCAGATTTTCAACATATCCTGCAGTGCCCTCCGTAGTGCAGTCAGCCACAGTGTCTCTATATCAGTGGCCACTTTAGTGTCCCCACAACATTGCCTCCATAGTTTTTCACTGCTAACCCCAATTCCTCCATGACAGTGCATTGACACTGAGTGGCTCCTTTATTAGATCCAGGGTCCTTTCACAATTAGCGCTTCCCTGTACTTAAATTCTCCCCGTGACCCCGGAGTGCACCATGAAGTCACTTGACAAGTTTTCCGTGGATCAGTTTTACTGTAAATCTACATTAGACTCAGCGCTCTGAGTGACTTCCAACGAGGCTTGGTCATCGGTGCTAGGCTAGCTGGGGCTGCACTACTGCAGCATCCAAGGGGGCGCACCAATGTGGGGGAGACCATGGGTAAACAAGATGGATGTCACGGGTGGCTCTGCGATCTCTACCTGCAATAGGGGCTAAGGGCCTGGCTCGGTCGTGCACAGTGGCAAAAGGGGTTGATACGGTTAGCAATGATCAATGGTGGTTTGTCACGTGACGCCAGTACCTCTTCCTTAAAGGGGTTGTCCCGCGCCGAAACGGCTTTTTTTTTTTTCAATAGGCCCCCCGTTCGGCGCGAGACAAACACAAGGGATGGGTTAAAAAAAAAAAAAGTTTAGTACTTACCCGAATCCCCGCTCTGCGGCGACTTCTTACTTACCTTACCAAGATAACCGCCGGGATCTTCACCCACGATGCACCGCGGGTCTTCTCCCATGGTGCACCGTGGGCTCTGTGCGGTCCATTGCCGATTCAAGCCTCCCGATTGGCTGGAATCGGCACACGTGACGGGGCGGAGCTACACGATGATGCGTAGAAGGGGGCGGAGCCAGAATGCCGCTCGTGCCGAGACCCAAGAGAAGGGAGAAGACCCTTCTGCGCAAGCGTGTCTAATCGGGAGATTAGACGCTGAAATTAGACGGCACCATGGAGACGGGGACGCCAGCAACGGAGCAGGTAAGTGAATAACTTCTGTATGGCTCATATTTAATGCACGATGTATATTACAAAGTGGATTAATATGGCCATACAGAAGTGCTTACCCCCACTTGCTTTCTCGGGACAACCCCTTTAAGGGACTCAAAAGGTTAATAGAGAAATAAATGACATGAGTCTTGGTAGCTTTGATTTGCAAACTGGAGGTACTCAGTTTACTTCAGCTTTTAGTAAAATGTTCAGAAGACAATATATACAGTTCATCAATGTGCAGAGGTATTGGGAACCGTAAATGTATGGCTTGGGGTCACCTGCAGAGGTATTGCTTTACATCTAAACAACGTTGCTACAAGTTCTAGTTTAGTACAACAAGGTAAACTTCAACGCTCTCTCTCTCTCTCTCTTTGTATTGAAAGGTTACTCAGTAGAATTCCCACAGTCCTAGTTATCTGGGGGGTTGGATTCTAGCAGACGTTTAGGCAGTAGATGAAGTTAGATTAAAGATGGGCCTCTCTCACTTTCCCTGACCTTACTTTTAACAGGGGCTCACGTAACTCACTGTTAGGAAGATAGTTCCCAAACTTTCTCTCCTCCACGCTGCGTTTGAATTGGTAAGCTTGCAGATGCCTTGCTTCCTCCTTCAGACAACCTTAATCCTCTCCACACTGCTATACACCTCCTCTCATGTCCTACTCCGACAACAACCACCTCACTACTCCCTCTAATTCCTCCTTCACTTCCTGTCTTCCTTCCCGCACATTTTCCAAAACTCCTCCCAACATCCTGCCTCACCCTGCTCACTTTCTCGCTCTTGGCTCTCACTCTTCCACCTCTACCAATCAGGGACAGAATGATAAGCAGCCAATCAGCAGCTCACTGTTGCCAAGTACTTAGTTTAAGCTTGTGAAGAAAGGGGGAAGGGTCTTTCCAACGTACGGCACCTTCTATGTCTCCTAGGAGCACATAACTAAGTGTTACAGGACTGGAGATTGGGTGGCTATCTTGTAGGACTCCTCCGGCCACCCCACCCTGCGGCCACTACACTACCAGCCACGTGGCGTTTGCTTATGTAACGGTGTGGAGAGTATAGTGTGATTGAGAAAAACATCCAGCACAAGGGGATCCTGTGCACAGGAACGACTCTTTGCCAAAAGGGGTCAGAGGAGGATGTTAGGAATCATTCCTAAAAACAGGCGGCTCATGGTCAAACTAATTGTAGTTGAATACAACGCTGGTGCTCCATTTAACCCGTCCAATCACACAACTCGCCGTTCCTCAGCATGGATGGGTTATAACGGCAGACAACCAGTTCCAGCGCCATTGTTGATTGCAATGGTGATCTGTGTCATACTAGTTCATACTAGAAAAAGCAAATCATGCGGATTCCATGCCGATCTGTTGCGGCACCGGCCGTTTTCTGCCAGGAATATCTGCTTTATGGACGTACCCTACAACCCCTCCGTCTGCAGCCATTCTCCGGACCACCATCCGGGCTCCATGTTTAACATTACAGGCCTCGTGTTTAAAAATGAATGACGACTTAACATTCCGAATGAGATCTGATGGACTCCTTTGAGCAGCACCTCCACCTTTGACTACACCCTGTACACGAGCATACTAGTAAATTAGAGCGCATCTCATGAGCCGCATCGTGTTCTCCCGGAGAGCCCCTTTAAGACGTTTCTCACTTAAGAAGCGACGCCAGTAAGTGAGTCTGGCCGCTGTTCAGCTCCACAATAAACAATTTTCCACATGCATCCGTGATAAAATCATTTTCACTTCCTCTAATCTCTTCCAATTTAATGAAGTTATTTTTGGTCTGACGGATTTGTGAAATTTCATGAGAGAGATTCCGAGTTGTTCTGTTTCCAAAACTAATTAGCATAGACGTTAATCCTCCTCTCATTAGCATGCAAAGTGGGTATTTGTCAGTTTTTATGGTGCATCGGAAGTTCGGAGGTAATTTCATCGGGTCAGATGGGATCTAGCGCCGGCATTTAGGTTGTCACTTTATATTGGTCTTAATGGGAGTGTCCTACTAACCTAATGAAGTGGTCTCCTAGGATAGGTGATAGCCATCTGATCTGATGGGGTCAACCAATTCAGCCCCCACCAATCCCTACGGTGGGGGTCCTGAAGGTCCCCAAGATGTTGAGCGTTCGCAGTGTTGCTCCATTCTTATCTTTAGAAGGGTCGGGCACTCAGCTATCTCCAGCACTCCTGTAGAAATGGATGGAGTAACGATACACATGCTCAAGTGCTGCTTCATTCAAGGGCCTCTGGGATCATCTTCTTGCGATCAGTGGGCATCCTAAGGGTCATTTGCCCACTGATCAGACAACTTATGGCACTTGCTACATTTGGTTGAACCACCCCTCCGAGATTACAGAAATAACGCTAGATTGGTGTTGGCCAACAGCGGGGATTCTAGAAGAGTGCATGAGAGCATGCCCAATAATAGGGCAGTCATAAGCATGAGATGAAAGTTGGTCGATCCTCCCGATTTCAGCAGCACTGGGTGGCGGCATAATGTGTATGATGGTGTCCCAATTCTCCTGATGGCAGATGTTGGGGAAGAGAAGGATCAGGCATGGCCAACATCTCAATTTTAGCAGCGGATTTGGTGCAGAAAACACGTGGAGGAACTTGTCGCGGAGTCTGCACACCATTTGGTACAGATTTTGATACGGAATTCATCCCCTGATTCGAAGACTTGTAATCCGCACCGCAAAACCGCAGCTCTATCGGACATGCTGCGGATCCACAATCCACTCTGCAGGTTGACTTCTGCACTGATTTCGGCAACATTTTTTTCCACAGCGTGTGGATGATATATTGATCAGGAAGGGTATTGTTTCTCCTTAGGGAGACACCTAGCAGGTGCTAAGAGACTTATAAGGCCATGCATGCTCCTCTGGGAAATATGTAAATGGAAAAATGAAACAATACCTCTACAGCACCACCTAGTGGGAGGCAGCATTCCTGCAAGTCAGTGTCAGGCCTTGTAACAATGGCTGGTTATAGAAGTCAAAGCAGAGTCTTCTCCAGTAGGCAACGATCGCCATGCACAGACAGCTGTTTCGGGGTATTTGCCCCCACCGGTGTGCAGTAGGTTTCTGCCCGGCTGGGTGAGAGGCTTATGACATATTGAAAGTCTCTTCCACTTTACTACTACAGTAAATGCCACCGATTTTTCATGTGAAGAGTCTGGACGGAAAATCCAAGGCAAATGTGCCCCGCATGAACGCGGCCTAAGGGCTTCTGAAGATGGGCGATGTGCTTGGTCAAAATGTAGAAAGTAGACCCCATTGATTTCCATAGGATCCCTCACATTCAGCGTTTTTGCGTTCGCTTTTCACGCTCACAGAAATATCCACGCCATGCTGTATTCGTGCACACCCAAGGCACCGTAGGAGAGCAAGCACTAAACTGCGTGACGTCGCGGTATGAATCGATAACACCGGGGACTCATTATGCCGCACAGCCTGGCAGCGCAATAAAATGCGCGGATACGTGCCCGATAGCGCTCCCTCGACAACACTACATATTTTCCGTGCAGAAAATCCGCCATAAATCCGCAGTCTTTAAGGACGTGACTTCCTAATGATATATTAATCAGCGCAGAGAAGACAGAGCGTCAGAGGCGAAGACTCATCTTACATGTTCTAAACGCATATTATTACGCTACATATTATATCATAAAGCCCCGACATGGTAAGTCCAGTCTCGGTTACGGTAACACGCGGTAATACTATGAGATCACACGCACAATGATAACCATCACCGGCTCCCCTGAACCCACGTGAGATCTACAATCCGGCGAGACTCGCCTTTTCTATAAAATGAGATGTTCTCCAGCCGTCAGAGCGTTTCACGAATCGTCTCCGTGATTAGACGACAATCTGCGGGATATTTATAGCCGGAGATGAAATATTGCTGTATCTGCAGTTCCCGTTGCATTAGATGAGGTCAAGATGAAAATCAAGTGGCAGCTCCCCGGAGCCGTTATCAGAGGACGGGCAACAACATGGATCATCATAGATGACCGAGAACGTAGAAACTGGGTCACCGAGAAGCTTCGCACAATATCCCAGCCATCACTTTACCCTCCCGGCCGCTCAACACAGCCGAGGAGGACCACAGAGATATTGGTCTGCTGCCCCCATTCTGATGAAAACCAGAAGAGCATGGCCAAAGCTTCGTAGACCTCCGATCCTTGTCGAAGAGCCATACACTCTACAGGATCGACACGTCTGTATGGAGGCAGAGCTTCAGTAGAGGTTGGTCCAACGCTCGTTCAACATGCCTGAACTTCGTTTCCGCCAACATCTGCTATTGGGGGAGAGTCGGAAGACCTTCATCTACATGACATAGTTGCCTGATTCGGGTGAAAATTAGGTGATTTTGCCAATTTTCCTCCAATTCGTATGAACACTTTAACACCTTCCTGACTGCAAAATGCCTTTTAATTGACCTGACTAATGGACTTTAAATCTGCACATCTTTTTCACGCGGTGGCTTGGCTGACCGACAGCCCGGCTCCAACAGCCAGGAGAAGAGAAATCTCAGATCCTGGCAGTTTAACCCCTTACATGCCACAATCAATAGCAACTGCAGCATGTAAGTAGATTACAAGGAGAGGGGGCTCTATCTATCACCCATCGACACCCCACAGTGCGATCACAAGGTACCAACGGGTTCCAATGGCGGCCAGAAGCCTGATAAAGGCATACATGTCAGCTATATTACTCTGGCAGAGTCCAGTAGGCTGCGGTCATAGGCTTAATAGAATGAATTACATGAGTAATGCAGTGTACTATCCTAGCGATCAAGAAGTCCAGTTAAATAGTACATATTTTTCCCCAGAAAACCCCATTTAAATGGATAAAATTGCAAACATTTTTTTTAGAGATGGAAAAAAAAATAAAAAATTGCATAAACATAGAAGGTGCAGACAAGCGTGTTCTTCTGGGCTGGTGACGTGTTAGCCGTGTCACCACTTATGTCACTAAGGGGTTCAGCTGGTGGCTGGGAATCATTGGAGTGGCTGCAGCTAGTCATACCTTAAAGTGGAGGAGAGAGCAGCTTCTCAGCTCCATTACTCAATAGGATGAGGAGGGGGATAGGCACTGCCAGACCCTCCTGAGAACAAGGGATCATAGGTATTGAAATCCAACATGCCGTTGTTTTCCCCAAAACATCTGCCATTGGGAAATAGTCGGCGCAGCATCATACACGTTAGATGGTTGGACGATCCGTTCAATTCAACGGGTTCCTAGCTGACTCAGCGCTAAGTATATGAGCAGCTTTCCACCGCTGGTCCTGGAGATCACCAGATGGTTCACTGTGTGCGATGCAATACATATCCTGCAGTGTAAGATAACTACATGAATGGGAACAGGCCATCTGGCTGCAATGGTGCTTGGCAGAAATATTCATCTAGTGGGCAGCATTCTCTGTCTGTCTTACTCATATCTATCCATCACATATCTATCTCTCTCTTATATCTATCTTACGCATATCTATCTATCTATATCTATCTGTCATATCCGTCTGTCTCTGCCAGCGGTGTATAACGGCACTGGTAGATTAGCACTTGCACCGCGTCCCCCGTGTCCTGTAGTGTTGCATGCTGCAGTTTTTGTATCACCTCCCAGTGAGGACATCTTCACACGTAGCAGAAAATCCACATCAAAACCATCTCAAAATTCACGCCAACGGTGCCGAGTTCCGTGTGTTTTTAATGCTGCCCCGTGTCTGCTGAGTGCGCCTTGCCTTACGCTATGATACATCGAAGCATATCCATTGTTTTTTCCACTGTATTCCACAGCATATTGCACATTTTTGCACACATTTGTGACCTCCCATAGACTTCTGTGGGGCCCCTGGTGCACAAATACGCAGGAAAATAGAGCAGGTCCTATTTTTTGGTGCACGCAAGAAACGTGACTGCATGTATCGTTTGTTGTTCATATCGAGCCGCATTTACACTAAACGCTTAGCATTCAGATTGCCGCGATCCAGGCAGAATCTGGACAATACTCGTTCAGCGCAGAACGGCCCTAAGTAACTATGGCCATAGAGCGCAGGCCCGAGTCATTAGATGGCCATGCACCGTGGAGAACACATCTTCAGGCCCCAGCTATGCCTCCCAACATACACATGTGCAATCGACTCGGTGCGACCATGTTCTTTCAATATGGAGGCATGGGAACGAGACACATCTGTCATCGGAGGAGAGTTGGGACTCCACCGAACATATTAGATGGTCAGCTGGCCTGTAATATGCAGAATATACAGCATTACCTACATAATCCAGTCCCATTATTATGACCACCAGCTAATATGCAGAGTAACCGCCATGTAACGGGGCAGATGGCTAGACGGGCCAGGAGTGACTCAATAAGTTGTATATGGGTGGTCTCCGGTATCTGGAGCCATGCTGACTGATCCCACAGGGAGGATCCGTAGAGCGAACACCACGATCGAGGTGGTCCCACAGATGCTGAATTGGGTTCAGGCCTGGGTAGTTAGGGGGCGGGAAGTACTTGGAAGTCTTGGTCAGGCTCTTCCAACCACTGTAGGACATGTTGCATTGTCTTGCTGGATCTGCAAGGGTGGATTCATACCCGGGTCGGTTCACATTGCCTTCGACATTGATGAGCGGCCCAGAGAACGCCACCAAAACCTCCCCAGACCACAACGCTGCCACCACGGGCTTGTGTACTTTCAGGAATAGTTGTACTCTGATGTTCTTCGCAACTCATCGGAGAAGGCCACCTTTTGCCAATCAGTGGCGGTCCAGCTGTGTGAATTAGGCCTCTTCTTCCTATACACCTCTGCTAGCGTCAGCGTAATGACCATCCGTGTTCTTCGGAGCCCCATAGGTGGTAGGGTTCCCTGAACTGTTGTCTGGTGGCCCCCCTGGTAGTGATCTGCTCTACTGTAGCGTGTCGGTCAGCCCTCGCGCACCTTCATAGCCGACGTTCACCTCTCACATCGGTGGCACACGGTGCTCCACAGTTCCTCATCGGTTATCCCCAATGGCGCCATTTGTCCACGATACACTTCCCCCGCAGCAGCACGCCAACCGTTCCCAAACTGTGCTGTGTGACAGATACCGCCAACCTGGCCAGAAAGCCGATAATCATCCTTTTTTACAACTCTGATAAATCGCCCATTTTACCCGACAACAAGGAGTGATCTGTGAGCAGACGACCTATAACACCCGTAATATACCCACCAAGCCAGCCCACCACACGCCACTTCTTCATGGGCTGCGTGCTGCCAATGTCAAAAGTAGGGAGCGGCCATAATAATGTGACTCAACGGTCTATATCTGAAATGGAGTTCCCCTTTAAATTTGCTCCTAACCTTTTATGTTTCTGAACATCCTTCTGTATGGGAACTACACCCAACAATGGCCTCCAACCTGCGGCCGTCCGGTGCCAGTGAAGCTACAGCTCCCAGCATGCCTCAGCATCCGCGGCCACTAATATACACCACTGTGCAATGGTATAATGCACCCAGTAGTTCACTGCCCCCCGTAAGTCAGAGGAGTTCCCCAGGCACAGGGGTCCGCCGCCCCTGCAGCCCCTCCCAGTGCCACTCGCCACAAGTGAATTAGTTCGCCATGTATTTAGTATCTGCAGCGCGGACCTGCGGTCACATGATGGCGGTCTGCGCAGGGACTCAGGGCTGGCATAGCGAGATAAGATTGAAGCAGACAGAGCAGTGTGGAGGGCTGCGGGCTCCCCCTCCCCCAACCTCCTGCTCCGCTCTACATTACCATTTTCGGGCCGCGGCCTCCGTAGACGCCTTCTGCAAACATGACTTTTTTATGTTTTGGAATTATTGAAGTTGACGGTTGCGTTCGAAAGCCTTGTACAGCTGACGAAGCAGGCGGGGGCGACCTGTAGGCCTCCTGCTGGGGCAGAACTACAAGTCCCAGCATTCCGTGTCACAAGCTTTCATTATGGGCTGGGGTTTCTAAAGACCATTCACAAAGACACTTTCTGGTTGGGAATACTGAAATGTACTCCCCATACATTAACCTCTTTGTGACCCGCCTATATTGTTCCCTAACCTCTTACAGCCGCCCGTACGCCTTTTCACGCTTGCCTTATTCTGATGCAATTGCCTATTTTTGGCGCTATATCAGAAGTCTGGCACAGGACGCCTCGGGGAGCAGATAACAGCCTTCAACTTGCTCAAACAGCGGGGGCTGGAGAAACCGCCGATCCCCGCTGTTTAACCCTTTACATACTGCGGTCAATGAGACCGTGTAAAAGGCTGACAGAGGGAGGGGGCTCCCTCTCACCTATTGGACCCCCGTGATGGGATTCCCTATGCAATGTTATGGCATCCGAAGGCTTGAATAAGGCTTCCAGGTCTTCCAGCTACAGTGGCCTATGAGCGCAACTCATGCCGCAAAAAAACACACACTCAACACCGATGACAAAGAAAAATGCTAGGGGGTCTTTGAATGCAGTGAAAAAGTTGCAAAAATGTTGATGGAAAAATTAAAAAGTTCTTGCTTTAGGGATGCAACGATGAAGAAACCTGAAGAGTTACTTGGTCATTAAGACTCAAACAGGCTTCATCATTAAGGGGTTAAGGACCAAGTGATTCTCATCACCCAATAGCACGAGCCACAACCTGCTGACACGGCGTATGAGGGCTTGGTTTTTGGGGCAGGATGTAGTTTTTATTAGCCCCACTCCGGGGTACATAGGATGTGTTGTACCTTTTATAACATTTTTTGGGTGGAATTAAAGTTTATTGAATTTTTTTGACACTATTTTTCTGTCCCTGAGGGCCCATTTACACGGCGGTAGGCGTTTTATGTGCGCCCACCAGCGCCGTAGCAACGCCTGAACGGCAAAGGCCCCAACGCATATACGTAAAGGCCGCAATGCCGTGGGGCCTGGGAAGACCTTCCCCCTTCCTTCCCCCTCGCCAGCTCACCTCCTCTCTCCTCCCCTCCGCCCATTTGCAGTGGGAGGGGGCTCCCCTTGTCCACAGCCAGCAATAGAAGGAGGGGGCGGAGCTTGGTTCTTCCATTGCAAACAGCAGCAAGGGGAGGAGAGGGGAAGAGAAGGGGAAGGGAGTTTAGTAGTCAAGCTGCTAAACTCGCTCCCACCACCCTTCCCTGGCAGCTAGCATTGGCTCCCATAGAAAACTATGCACCTTCCACCGCGGGTATGACAGCTCCCGGTCGGGCACTTTTACACTGCAGAGCTGCGCCCCTGCGCACTGATGCATTATAAGCCCGAAAACCTGCCCGATGTACGGCCGTGTGAGTAAGCTCTGAAGGGGAGTTAAAGGTACAATTGCTGAATCGCTAGGATAGTACACCGCATTACGCTGCTTTCACTGCTGCAGTAGGGATCAGTTTAGGGCTTCCATCCCTCTGCTAAAACAAAACTGAAAGATACTGATCCGTTTTTTTCTCTCTATTGATTTCAATGAGGTTTCAAAAAAAAAACAAAAAAAACTAATTAACAGGAAGGCCGTGTGTTTGCCTCCATTCCATCAGATTTCCGTTTATTTGGATGGGAAAATAGCGCAGCCTGCAGCAAAATAACAGAAATCTGACAGAATGGAAACCAATGGAAGACAGAGCCCCCACCCCTGTAATCTGCTGACATGCTGCAGTTGCTATGGAGTGTGGCATGTAAGGGGTTAAACTGCCAGGATCTGAGGTTTATCCGTTCCTGGGTGTTATAGCAGGAGCCCCGCTGTCAGTACTCAGCCAAGGCACTGCATTAAAAGGTGTGCAGGTTTAAAGCCCACACGAAGGGGTTAAAGGGGTATTCCCAAGATCAACCTTCCACAGGGTAGGTGATAGTAGTCTGATTAGTGGGGGTCTCCACTGAGATCCCCACCGATCTCAGAGATCGGGGGTCCCATAATCCTCTCTGCTTCTCATTGCACCCCCTGTAGGTAGGAGGAGCCTCAATCTGGGACACCGCACATGCTCAGCCGCCGGCCCACGCAAGCTCCTCCCCACTGCGGGGAATGTAGTGAGGAGGAAAGGGGGGCACGGACCCTCACTCTTTATCCCCAATAACCTGAGCGGAGAGCCACTATAAAGTCTAGGCCCACCCTGGACATTTTTGGATAGACCGCCATGATCAGTCAGGGGTATAGACATAGGGAGTGCAGGGGTAGCAGCTGCTACCAGGCGCGATGCCTGAGGGGCCGCCCATTGGGCCCCTCTGCGACATGAGGAGACACCGGTACTCGAAATGGCACATGGGAGGTGGGCATCAGATCCTAGGAGCTTCACGTTTCACATCTGGACTGCAGCATTTGTGCAGGACTACAACTCTCAGCGAGCCCAGGCGGAGCATGATGAGACTTATAGTCCTACCTCAAGTATGTAAGAAATAGTCCTGCATTATATAGTGCCATTCTGTAAGATTCTAAAGGTCGTATTTTGCATTTTCCTTGCCTACAGCTTATTATAGCAGCTCTTACGCAGCGTGGTCAGCGAGGGATCAGAACGCCCACACAGACATTACTCTAATATACACGGCTCTGAATGGGGAAATGTTCCAGACTGAAAGAAAAATGACGAACTTACATTATTGTATTGTGTGTGGAGAGCGGAGCTTCACTCCAGGAATAGTTTTATCTCATACATTTATTACTTCTCCTGTACTGATAATATATAATAGATTAGAATAGACTGTATTCTGTATTATACCCCAGAGCTGCACTCACTATTCTGCTGGTGGAGTCACTGTGTACATACATTACTTATCCTGTACTGATCCTGATTTACATCCTGTATTATACTCCAGAGCTGCACTCACTATTCTGCTGGTGGAGTCACTGTGTACATACATTACTTATCCTGTACTGCTCCTGAGTTACATCCTGTATTATACTCCAGAGCTGCACTCACTATTCTGCTGGTGGAGTCACTGTGTACATACATTACTTATCCTGTACTGATCCTGAGTTACATCCTGTATTATACCCCAGAGCTGCACTCACTATTCTGCTGGTGGAGTCACTGTGTACATACATTACTTATCCTGTACTGATCCTGAGTTACATCCTGTATTATACCCCAGAGCTGCACTCACTATTCTGCTGGTGGAGTCACTGTTTACATACATTACTTATCCTGTACTGCTCCTGAGTTACATCCTGTATTATACTCCAGAGCTGCACTCACTATTCTGCTGGTGGAGTCACTGTGTACATACATTACTTATCCTGTACTGATCCTGAGTTACATCCTGTATTATACTGCAGAGCTGCACTCACTATTCTGCTGGTGGAGTCACTGTGTACATACATTACTTATCCTGTACTGACCCTGAGTTACATCCTGTATTATACTCCAGAGCTGCACTCACTATTCTGCTGGTGGAGTCACTGTGTACATACATTACTTATCCTCTACTGACCCTGAGTTACATCCTGTATTATACTCCAGAGCTGCACTCACTATTCTGCTGGTGGAGTCACTGTGTACATACATTACTTATCCTGTACTGCTCCTGAGTTACATCCTGTATTATACTCCAGAGCTGCACTCACTATTCTGCTGGTGGAGTCACTGTGTACATACATTACTTATCCTGTACTGATCCTGAGTTACATCCTGTATTATACCCCAGAGCTGCACTCACTATTCTGCTGGTGGAGTCACTGTTTACATACATTACTTATCCTGTACTGAGCCTGAGTTACATCCTGTATTATACTCCAGAGCTGCACTCACTATTCTGCTGGTGGAGTCACTGTGTACATACATTACTTATCCTGTACTGATGCTGAGTTACATCCTGTATTATACCCCAGAGCTGCACTCACTATTCTGCTGGTGGGGTCACTGTGTACATACATTACTTATCCTGTACTGATCTTGAGTGACATCCTGTATTATACTCCAGAGCTGCACTCACTATTCTGCTGGTGGAGTCACTGTGTACATACATTACTTATCCTGTACTGATGCTGAGTTACATCCTGTATTATACTCCAGAGCTGCACTCACTATTCTGCTGGTGGAGTCACTGTGTACATACATTACTTATCCTGTACTGATGCTGAGTTACATCCTGTATTATACCCCAGAGCTGCACTCACTATTCTGCTGGTGGGGTCACTGTTTACATACATTACTTATCCTGTACTGCTCCTGAGTTACATCCTGTAGATCTTTTATTATAAAAGTATGAAACATAACAATAAAAGCAAACTGTAACAATAGTAAATAATAATAATACAACCGTATACAGAGATAAGGCCCTTCACCCAGAGTCCATGGTCCACAAACAAAAGAAAACCCCATGTCTGGACTCCCCTCCCCCCTGCCACACACTCGCACACACACTCAACACAATATACCTAAAAGAAGAGCATCCAGCTATCCAGAAACTAAAACTAAAGCTACAGGTCCAGCCGTACCGCACTGAAACCCCATCATAAACAAACTTAGGCAATAACGTAAACATAACATATATATACCAATAATTAACTAAATATGAAAATAAAGACCAAGCCAACCGGCATACAAAAATAACTAAAGAAATTGTTTTTCAAAAATTATTATTTTTTTTTTTTAATTTTTTTTTTTTTGGGTCCCCAGTGCAGCTCGGGGGCCATGCCTGCTCCATCAGTCCGTGCCCAGAGTTCTAAAGTTCAGGACGTGCCAAGCCACACCAGGGTTTTGTTTTTTTTAAAATATATATAAACTGTACAACACTCTGCCTGCCGCAGCCTGGGGGCCATGCCCGCTCCACCAGTCCGTGCCCAGAGTTCAATGTTCGGGACGTGCCAGGCTACGGCTCAAGGCGTGATACCACTCCCCCCCAACCCCCCACCCAACCTAACTACCACCCAGAACGTGAATATATACATATAAAACATACAATAACCAATATACATGACATACACGATATATATTAACATAACCCGAAAGCCTAAGGTCGGCTCACCTGCAGCCCTACTTCACTCCATTTTGCCCAAATCAAAACAAAAAGCTTTATGGTGCACTCACAGCCCGCCACCGGGATTGGAGGTGATAAGCCGGGCACAGACATCACAATGTACTATCCCTTGCATTTTCTCCCTATTCTTTCCCTAATTTGCCCTAGACTGTCCTTAGTCTGCCCCTCAGTCTGACCCTTCATGGAAACCTGTCCCTGCCCTATCCCTCCTCTCTCCCTATCCTGTCCCTATTCTCTCCCTACTCTGCCCCTAGAAAATTAAGAAAAACAAACTGTCCCTAACGAAATACAAGCCCTCTCCATAGGAGAGAAGCTTTAGATGTGCCCAGCCTCTCATACTCCAAAGAACGCACCTTCACCAGGTCACCCAGGATGTTCCTACATACCGTATCCACGGGGAGGACTTTCAGCTCCGTCGAGATTAAACACCGTGCGCTCCAGATGTGGAACCTGACCACTAGGCTAACTAGAAATAAAGTGCAGCGGTCCCTGCCACCAAGGCCTCTGAACGCTCCATAAGCCCACTCCGCATAGGAGAGGTGTGCCAGCTGAGGCCAGCCTATGGAGACCCCTACCCGTTGGTATACCTCTGTATTAAAGGGGCACTGAAGCAGGAAATGCTCCATGCTTTCCAGCACGTCGCTGCACTCCTGACGGGGGCAACCCCTGTCAATCAGAGGCCTGCTCTTCAAGTTACCCCTTACATACAGTCTCCCGTGAAAGCAGCGCCAAGCCAAGTCCCAAAACTTCAAGGGGACCCGGGTTGAATTCAGTAAACGTAACCCTCCCTCCAGGTCCCGACTTGGGCAGTCCTTGAGCGCCAGGGGCTTCTGGAAATGGGTCAACAGGACTCTTTCGTCGAGGAGCCTCCTCGTCAGAGTCCTGATCTCCCACATCCCCAGACCCCACCGGCGTATCACCTTCAGAACCAAGGTAGCGTAAGCCGGGAGATGTCCGTGCTGCGTGCGAAGGTCCTTCACTCGCCCTCCTGTCTCCCATTCCTGGAAGAAGGGCCGAAACCATCCCCTGCAGGAGTAGACCCACGGAGGAGCCCTCTCTTGCCAGAGGTTGCCTATGTTGATCTTAAAAAAAGTGTTTACAAGAAACACCACGGGGTTGACCATAGACAACCCCCCTAGTCTCCTCGTGCGGTATGTAACATCTCTCCTGATCAGGTTCAACCTATTCCCCCACAACATTAGGAAGAACAGGTTGTAGACCCGAGTCCAGAGAGGTTCTGGCAAAATGCATACGCTGCCCAGGTAGATGAATAACGGGAGCAGGTATGTTTTGATCAGGCTAATTCTTTCCCGAAGGGTCAAAGACCAACCCTTCCACTGATTTACCTTGTGAGTTGCACCATCCAGCCTGTCCACCCAATTTTGCATGGGGTAATCCCCCTGGCCGAATTTGATGCCAAGTACTTTTGCTGAAGTTTGGGGCACCGGAAGGGTGTCCGGGAGATCAAACGTAGGATCCCCCCTTCCTAACCAGAGACTTTCACACTTATCCCAGTTGACCATAGACCCGGAAGCTTCCGAGTAGCGGTCCACCTCCGACACCACAAACTCCGCCTCCTCTCTCGAGGACACGAAGAGCGTGACATCATCGGCGTATGCCACTGCCCTCAGGGTAGCCTCCGGCACCGCCCGGTCCATCCCGACCCCTGCTATAGGTCCACAATCAACCCTCCTAAGGAAGGGATCTATCGCAAACGCATACAACAGGGGGCTTAGAGGACAGCCCTGACGGACGCCGGACCCCACCTCAAAAGGGCGGCCGGGCCAACCGTTCACCAGCGGGAAAGTCTCAGCCCCTGCATACAATGTTCGCAGCCAATCAACAAACCCCACTGGCAGGCCGTATCTCAGAAGGACGGACCAGAGGTACTCGTGATTAACCCGATCAAACGCTTTGGCCTGATCCAAGGACAGCAGGTACCCCTCCCAGTGACCAGCCCTACCCTGCTCCACTGCCTCCCGGACACCGAGAACAGCGCTAAAGGTGCTACGGCCTGGAACAGAGCAATGCTGCGCCCCCGAGAGGAGCCGGGGTGCAAACTTGACCAGCCGATTAAACAGCACTTTTGCCAGAACCTTCCTGTCCGTATTGAGAAGCGCTATGGGACGCCAGTTCTCAATACGGCTCGAGTCTTTACCTTTTGACAGAATGATCAAGGCCGACCTCCTCATTGACTTTGGCAGAGTGCCCGAGGAAAGACACTCATTTAATACCTCCGTCAAGAGGGGACTCAAGAGGTCCCTGAAGGTCTTATAATACTCGGATGTTAATCCATCCGGACCTGGCGACTTTTTGGGCCGGAGCCCATCAATCGCCAGTCTAACTTCCTCTTCTCTGATCTCTTCTGTCAAAACGCCAAGAGAGGTGTCTACCCCTGGCCCAGGGACAGCTTCAGCCAGGAAAGCCGACATCACTTCCGAATCTAGATCCCTCTTTCCCAAGAGTTGCGAGTAGTAGGATCTGACGACCTCCAGAATCCCTGATCTGGATCGATTCAGGGACCCCGTACTGTCAATCAGTCCAGTGACCACTTTACTATTCACTGACATCCTACAGTTTCTGTAAGGGTCGGGCGAGCGGTACTTCCCGAAATCCCTCTCAAAAACCAAGGATGCGTGTCTGTCATACTGGCACGTCCTGAGTAAAGATTTCACTCTGGAGATCTCCTCGCGGCTACCTCCAGTTGAAACGAGATGTTCGAGTTTCCTCCTCAGGCCGTTGTACAGGCGGTACCTGTCCAGGCATCTGAGGTTGGAGAGCTCACGGAAGAACCTCGCCGCCCTCCTCTTGAACATCTCCCACCACTCTGACTTACTGCTACAGAGATCCAGTAATGGTACCTGGCTCTGCAGAAAATCCTCAAAGGACTGTCTTATCTCTGCTTCCTCCAGGAGTGATGAATTCAGTCTCCACAAACCTCTACCCATCCGGGGGGTCTCTGCAACATTCAGAGAAAACAATATTAGACAGTGATCGGAGAATTCCACCTCAACAACGGACACTGGTGAAGAGATGGCTTCCTCCTTCAAATAAAACCTGTCTATTCTAGACCTGCTCTGACCCCTATAAAAGGTGAATCCCTCGTGGCCTGGGGTGTGCCGGATGTGGACATCCACCAGGCGAGCCTCGCTAGCTATGCTATTAAGTGCGACGCTGTCAAAAGTCAACCGCCTGTCTCCAGAGCCTCCCCTATCGCGGGCTCTTGTGACTGCATTAAAGTCACCTCCAAAGACAACTTGGCGGCTGGTAAAAAGGTAGGGCTTGATCCTCATAAAGAGACTCTTCCTGTCCTTTTTTGACTGGGGACCGTAGATGTTTACAAGTCTCAATTCTTGTCCCTTCATGAGGACATCTAAGATCAGGCACCTTCCCATTTCTAATTCAATAACTCGTCGGCATTCGACCGCTGCGGTAAAAAGGACCGCCACTCCGCTATACGGCTCGGCCGCAAGAGACCAGTAGGAAGGGCCTGACCTCCACTCCCTTTTTGCCTTATGTATGGCTGCCAAATCGGACAGCCTGGTCTCCTGCAAGAATAAAATGTCGGCTTCAACGCGGCCGAGAAAATCAAAGGCCGCAAATCTAGCCGTATCCGACTTAATGCTGGCAACGTTAATTGATGCCAGAGTCAGCGGAGTGGGTGCCGCCATCATGAGTGATTAAATTAGATGGCTTTCTTCCTCACACCCGCTTCTTCGGGGTCAGAGGAAAGCCCCTTGCTTCTTTTTTTGGACACAGATGTGTCCATAGCAGGGGATCCCCCGACCCCATCGTCCTTGTTTCCAGGCTCCAGAGTAGCCCCCTCCCCGGAAGGAACTATGCCTCCACGAGTAGGAGACTCAGCGCCCCCTGTTGACCCTTTCTTTGCCCCAGGCACCTTGCCCTTCGCTTCCCCCTCAGAGGAGGAAGAGATGTCTTGAAGGGCCCGGTACCTGTTGGAGAGTCCAACTGGAGGCGAGCTGGCTTCTCCTTCCAGTACTTTGCCAGGGGTGGGAGAAGATCTTGAATCCCCCCTTCGCTTTCTCCTAGTGGCACCTAGCTTACGCCGTTTCTCTAACCACCTCTTTCCTTCCTCATCCACACTCTCATAGTGGGAGGAATCTGAAGAGTTGGTATTTCTCTCCTCCCTCTGGATCCTCCTGTCCTCTTCATCCACTTCGCTGTCCCTCAAGGCCTCAGCCGCACAATTTGCTTCAGGAACAGGGGCCACCATTGACCCACCTGCTGTGGGTGCTCCTGTCAGCTCCCTGCTCCGTCTGCGTTTGTCCTGACGCCTCTGCTCAGCAGGCGTCTTTTGCCGGTTCTTCCCTGGCTCCTGAGCTCCTCCACCTCTGCTAGTCCCCTCACCCCCGGAGGCCGCACCATGGCCCCCATCCGTAGGGGCTGACACCGCATTGGCAAAGGAGCGTGGACAGCGACTGAATGGGTGACCGAGATCACCACACAGGTTACACCTAATCTCCGCACAGGAGGCGGCTAGATGACCCAGACCCCCACACAGAGCGCACTTCAAGGTCTTACAAGCGGCGCTCAAGTGTGAGGGGTCGCCGCACCTGTGGCAGAGCTTCGGCTGCCCCTGGTAAAAGGCCAGGATACGATCCCTGCCGAGGAAGGCTGCAGATGGAATGTGTGCCACTGAGTTACCTGAACGCTTCAGCTTGACCATAAACGTCCAGGCCCCGGACCATATGCCGTGCTCATCCCTGTTCTTTCTGGGCATGTCTGTCACCTCTCCGTATCGACCGAGCCACGTCATTATATCAAAACAAGAAAGTGACTCGTTACGAGTCAAAACGGTCACCTTCTTGACTTCGTTCTGGCGAGACACCACCTGGACGGCAAAGTCTCGCCAGCCGGGCTCGCTTTTCATCAGCTCGTAATTCCCCCAGAAGAGTTCTAGACCCTCTGGGCGAACGAAGCTGATGTCAAACTCAGACGTGCCGAAGGGATGGATCAGGGCAAAGATGTCAACCGCCCTGAAGCCCATCTTCAGTAGAAGCTCCACTACCCTCGCCCTCGGGGGGCATGTATCATTGCCCCTCCAACGAAGACGGACCACATTCCTACGACCTGCGTCCTGCCCGGGTGTTGGTAGGGACCATACGGTCTCCCCCCTTTGCTCTCGGAAGGCTCCTAAGCCGTGTCTCTCTGTCCAAAGAGATAGGTTCACCTCTCTTCCTCCAACTGTGATTGAACTCTCCCCCTTCCGTAGAGCCCCCAGGAGGCGCTGTTGCAATACGCCCTCTCTAGAGCCTGGAGACAAGGAGGACCCTTCCCCTCCAGCGGCGACACTGGCATAACTCCTACCAGCTGTCGTCGCCGCCGGAGGGGCGACTGGAACCTGTGATGTGCCCTGACTATCCCCAGAACCTGTGCCTATATTTACAGTAGGTTCCCCTGTGCTGAGAACAGTAGCTTCAGCCCGTACCTCCGAGTGCGTCGGAGCATCAGACTCGCGGGCTGCACCAGACACATCCACACCTTTCATACCAAGACCTTTCATTCCAAGACCCTCTGGACCGGACTTGGGGTTAGAAGCAGCTTTTTTATTTTGGGCCTTGGTAGACCTGGGGGGTGGCACTGCTGCCCCATCTTGCGCAGCTGCAACCACTGTAATGACCCCCCCATGGTCAGCACTCTGCATTCCGGCAGTATTAACATTTTTATTTTTGCTTTTTCCTTTACATTTGCCAGCAGCCTCCACATCACTGGGTGCCTGGGACCTAGGCTGGGACCTAGACTGAGGGACCCCTGTAGACCGACCTGTCGCACGGGGGACCCCCGATCCCGCAGCACCCTCCGCATCACTGGCCTTACTGGCGCTGGCAGTTCCGCCACTGCCAAACTCTTTTGCCACCTTGCCTTGTCCTGTGCTGGCCGCCCTGCTGGCTGTTTCTGTCACTGCACTAACTGAAACAGGGACAGGGGACCTGGCCAGTTTAACTCCTTTATCCCTGTTCCCATGTTCAAAACCCACTGCAGAGTCAGAAACCGGGGTTCTCAGGGTGGGGGTGCCCTGATCCGACTTTGCAGCCAAACCAGCGCCCCCCGTCACATACACACATTTCTCCTGCACCAAATTCTTTTTTTTTCCTTTTTTCGCCTTGATTTTCACTTCCTCCTCTGGTAAATCATCACCAAACTTAAGGCCGCTCATATTGGGGGGGGATTCCAACAGCCTTATCTGCTGCATTATTAAAGCGCCCCCATCGCTTTTATCTTCTTCTGGATCAGAATCCCCGGAGGTTAGAGGCAGCGCAACCTGCTCCGGCCGGAGGCTGCTGGTGGTTGTAGTGCCACTCTGGGTCTGCTCTCCTGAGCAGACCGGCTGCTCCCTCAGACCGTCCTGGTAGGTGTCCTCCTCAGAACAGTCACCACTGCTGTCTCCATCGCTGGAGTGATCAGCCTCCTTGTGACCGCTGTGTCCTGACGCCATCTTGGAGAACCTATCACTGTTTATTAATTTTTCCCTAAAGGGACCACTTTGCTCCAGAATCCTGTCCCTCTCCTCCTTGCACCTTTGTATGCAGTTTTTACAGTCTTGTATGGACTTGCTGATTGCATCTCTTTTTCCTTTAGCGGCGGTCTGGTCCTTCAGTGACCTGGCCGACCGCAGCTTCTCCTTCTGCAGGAGGATTTCTCTCCCCGCTCGCTCATAATCCGCCATGCTGGTGGCCAGACGGGAGGCCAGCTCTACCACAGACTCCCCTTTCCGACGCTCACTCCACTGTGGCTTACCTTCTTTGCTGAGCGTTTGGCTGCGAGTCTGACTGCGGGTCATCATTTCGCTTCCGGCGCTGTCAGATGCAGCTGCACCAACCTGCTGGGCCATGTCACTGCGCCTGCGACCCGGACCCTCTCTCTTCGCAGCTTTACTAGCTGCTCCGGCTTTCCTGGTTGTTGCTGCTGAAACCACGTATGCCGCCAGCGCCGCTGATGGTGTTGTCGCTGCCTTCTCAGCACTCCCCCCCCTCCGACCGAAGCCGGGTGGGGGGGAATTGCGGGACTCCATAGAACAAGAAGCCCAGCTACGTGCTCTGATCCTGGGCTCCAAAACAGGCTTCCAGCTGGGACTGCAACCACACCCTGGTTCTCTGAGGAGCTCCAACAAACCACACCTTACTCCAGAGATGCACTCACTATTCTGCTGGTGGAGTCACTGTGTACACACATTACTTATCCTGTACTGATCCTGAGTTACATCCTGTATTATACTCCAGAGCTGCACTCACTATTCTGCTGGTGGAGTCACTGTGTACATACATTACTTATCCTGTACTGCTCCTGAGTTACATCCTGTATTATACTCCAGAGCTGCACTCTCTATTCTGCTGGTGGAGTCACTGTGTACATACATTACTTATCCTGTACTGATCCTGAGTTACATCCTGTATTATACTCCAGAGCTGCACTCTCTATTCTGCTGGTGGAGTCACTGTGTACATACATCACTTATCCTGTACTGATCCTGAGTTACATCCTGTATTATACCCCAGAGCTGCACTCACTATTCTGCTGGTGGAGTCACTGTGTACATACATTACTTATCCTGTACTGCTCCTGAGTTACATCCTGTATTATACTCCAGAGCTGCACTCTCTATTCTGCTGGTGGAGTCACTGTGTATATACATTACTTATCCTGTACTGATTCTGCGTTACATCCTGTGTTATACTCCAGAGCTGCACTCACTATTCTGCTGGTGGAGTCACTGTGTTCATACAGTACTTATCCTGTACTGATCCTGAGTTACATCCTGTATTATACTCCAGAGCTGCACTCACTACTCTGCTGGTGGAGTCACTGTGTACATACATTCCTTAGCCTGTACTGATCCTGAGTTACATCCTGTATTATACTCCAGAGCTGCACTCACTATTCTGCTGGTGGAGTCACTGTGTACATATGTGATCTGGGTCTGCTAGGACCCTGCAGCTCTGACATACTAGGGAGTACCTGTCGGTCATGTGATCGCCCAAATAGTAGAAGCGACACTTCCGCTTTCTCTGTTCACTACCTAGCCCTCTTTGAGCATTATGTAGCCTGCAAGAGAGAAGGCAGAAGCGGTTAAACACTTCTGACTTCTCCTCAGAGTCCTCAGCTGTGACTAACAACTGAGGACCCGACCTGCTGCATTGCACGAGCATTAATCCCGCACCATATTTTTATTATCAGCTGGGATTAAAGCCCAGGACCAAGTGCCGTACATTTACTGTGCTTGGTCCTTAAGGGGTTAAAATAAGGTGACCCAACATCCCGATTTAGGTGGGACAGTTCCGCTTTGGGACCCTGTGTCCACTTTCCCCAGGACCCCAGGGGTTCAGCCATTTATTCTGCTTTCGGGACGTCTGGTCACCATTAAAGTGATTACCACCCGGGGTGCCGATATCGTACTCGCCCGTGCCAATGCACCCTCAAGTATACAAGAAAGTTAGAGGTTTCCATTAGGTCAGATTCCCACCAGTGCATCGCCGGCTCTGTAGGCCCCACTTTTTTTTGGTGCAATGCATCAGGATTCTGATTCATTTGGGGTGATTTTTCTTCATTGGTTTTATGCTAATTTCGCTCATTCCCATCACCGCTCTTGATTTCCATTTTGCATTTCCATCAGTAAAGCTACAAAACAGGAAAAAAACTTTTTTTTGTTTTTGAGTCTCATTGACTTCAATGGGATTTTTTCAGCTTCACTTCTGCTCAGTTCAATTCCGTTCCGTTTTTTAACGTAGCCGTCTGCGCCATTGTTTCCATTTAAGAAGCAAATCTAATAGATCTGTTTTATTGTTTTTAACAATCTAGTCAATTGGTGATGGAACGGAACGGAATGGCTTCTGCTAAGTTCTGTTCTTGATGTCCATTTCACAATCTGTAAACAGAAGCAAACTGATGGGTCCGTTAAAAAAATTATCATCATCTACTGGATCCGTTAAAAAAGAGAAACTATGGTTTTTGTTTGACTTCTGTTTTTTGATCTATCCCTTTAAAAAAAATAATGATTTAGATCAAAACGCCGATGTGAATGAGCATTCACTGCCTTTCCACTGAGCTATGGTCATCATGTCAGTTCTCAGGGAATGGTGGAGGAGATCAGGAGGACAGATGGCAGAGAAAGCTACTATTACAAAGGGCTGTTATTCACTTTAGGTGAAGTTTTCGAGGAAGAATGAAACAACAGCTACTCAGAGACAGGTTGGAGTGATAGCTGTGTAGTATTGAGTGGGTGTGGTTATGCTACACAGCCTCTGAAAGAGGAGAGGGGAGGCGCAGCTAAGCTTGTGCACATTTTATGTGAGAGATCAGCTGATCAGTGCTGGGAATGCTCCTCGGCCAGAAAATTGAATGTAAGAGTACCTGTAAACCAAGTATGAGGCTTTCTAAGTGCAGGAGAAGGAAAACTCAATGCAAAAAATCCACAGACAAGTGCATCATTTATTATGTAGGGACTTAGTAAGACGTGTGAATATTGATTTTTAAGAACCCATCAATCTCCCTCTGAACCACAGAAGTAAATGAAGACGTGGTCCCTCCATGCACGTGGGGCATTTGGGATGCACTGTGCTCAGAATCAATTGGGGTCCCAGTGGATGGACCTCAGTGATCATTTATCACCTATCCACATGACAGGGAATAAATGTATTCAGTGTTTGTGATGGGACCTCAGATTGTCCATACAGGTACGATAAGAGCTTTTGTTGTAGTTGCAAGGTCCCAACTTTGAACCATGTAGCTCTAGGCTAAAGGATCGGTCCTTTTAGCACTTTGGGGACTAATTGTGGCCCATTTAGCATTGACTAGACCCCCAATGAGACCCTGATGATTGGCTGCTCTGTAGGAACCCCTGGCTCACATTCCTTAAAGGGGTACAGTCAGGCAATTGCCTATTAAAAGGGCTTTTCCCTCTATTGGAAGTCATGCATATTACTAGGATATACCAGCAGCTAATCAGCGTGGGTCTGAATGCCAAGACCCTCGCCAATTCTCAGCATGAGGCCTGCACTGCAATACACCCATCCAGCCCCTGTGAGGTGCAGCTCAGTCTCATTCCCTGTCAGGCGGGTTGACAGGAGCATCGAAGAGCAGGAAAAAAGCCAAAGATCCTTCTTGTCCCTATTTTATTTCATTAGCATGGTGAGAATCTAGTGCACAGACAGTAGGGGGCCTCTGGATCAGCTCCTCCTGCTCTGCTAGAGGGTGTCCCAATCTGGTCCTTACAGGGCATATATAAAGGGGTTGTCCCCAGAACCGGCCTTAGGCTAAATGGCATCCTGTACGGAATGTTTCTTGGCATCCCCTCATCATAAGAAAAAAATGCTATATATTGCACGGATAGGCAGTCTGCAGAAAGCACCAAGATAGCAGCGTACCCACACCAGAACAGCTCAGGGAATAAATACGGTATCAGAACCAAGCTCATAATATAGATAGAAATAGGGAACCAAGCTAATGACATAAATACAGCACCAGAACAGCTCAGTGAAAGAATACTATACCAGAAGCAAGCTCATAAAATAAATACAGCACTAGAACCAAGCTTATAACAAATGCAACAGCAGACTCAAGCTTAGTACATAAAGATATCCTGAACCAACCTCGGTATCATAGAATGGTAGAGTTGAAGGAACCTCCAGGGTCACTGGGTCCAACCTGATGTTGTACCTAGATCTACATTGTGCATATTGTATATAGATACAATGCCAGAACCAAACACCGAACACAAATTCCACACGTGAACCAAGCTCAGTACATAAATACAGCAACAGAACTAAGGTCAGTACATGAATACAGCACCAGAAGCAAACTTAATATAAATAATGCACTTGAATCAAGCTCATGAGATAAATACAGCACCCGAACCAAGCTCATAACAAATACAATACCAGAACCAAGCTCAGTACATAAATATAGAATGAACCAAGCTCAGTACATAAATACAGCAACAGAACTAAGGTCAGTACATGGATACAGCACCAGAAGCAAACTTAATATAAATACAGCACTTGAATCAAGCTCATGAGATAAATACAGCACCCGAACCAAGCCCATAACAAATACAGCACCCGAACCAAGCTCATAACAAATACAGCACCCGAACCAAGCTCATAACAAATACAATACCCGAACCAAGCTCATAACAAATACAATACCAGAACCAAGCTCAGTACATAAATATAGAATGAACCAAGATCAGTGCATAAATACAGAATGAACCAAGATCAGTGCATAAATATAGGACCAGAACCAAGCTCATAACATAAATATAACAGTTGTTGTGTTAGCGGATGGCGGTGTCTCAGTACATCAGCGGGGAGGAGACAGAGCCAGGAGGAAGATGAATCATGTAGCTCTACAAGATGCATGGAGGATCAAGGCTGGGTGGACCTAAGGGGGCGATTGCCTGCATCCGCCTGGTGTTCGGGACCCTGTGTGACCACACGGCCGCATGTGGCTGAGGCCAACCATGCATGTCCATAGCAGACCTGAGTGTGGCCTGCTGTATTCTGCAGCCCCGCGTTCCTCCCTGCGTTTGGGTCGAGGACAGAAGCATTTCGTTTCGCAGCGCGCCGGCGGTCTTCCTCTCCGGTCTCCATCTAATGAATTCCACTCAGCTTATTGTGAGCGATTACATGCTTGGCCTCTGGCGTTCCCGCAGACGCGCTCAGAATAACCGCCGGCTTCTTGCTCTCCGTATTAATTTGTTTTGTTCTGTTTTTAGCCCAGAAAATTATGAGGAAATGAAATCTCGCAGCGACAAACGGATAATTGGGGTTGTTATCACCTCGTTTGGTCTTTGTAGGTTACTTCTCCATGTAGGCGCATCAGCGTTACCCTGAAGGAGGCGCTCGTTACTGCGTACCGGATCGCACGCACTCCGAGGATGAAAGTCTGGGAGAAACTTCTAATCGCGGAAACCTTCATTGCCAAGTGTGCGGAGATAGATAATGTACACTGGCCGGCCCCTTTATTAGAGACCCCCATCTAGTAGCGCCATGGACCTAGTTTGGTCATCAGAACCCCAGGAGTTCATCATGGTATAGATTCCACTAGGAGATGAAATCATCCTGCAGGAATATCGGCCCCTGCGGACAGGAAGCTTCTTGTAGTCCCTGCAGATTAGATGGCGCTGCTGACATGTTCTGACCAGCTGACAGGAAGGGGTCAGCGATTCATGCTGCTTGTGCCAAATTCTGACTACCATCAGCACGGGGCAGCAGAGATCTGCATTCATCTGACCAGGAGAGGTTTTCCCGCTGCTCAGTGATACAAGTTTTGCGCTTTTTCCCCGCTGGAGTCTCATCCTTCTGTTTCTCTGTGCAGCCTGTTGGTCAGTCTGATTCCTGACATCCTCCTCTGACCCCTTTTAGTGATGAGTTGTTCCCGTCCGCAGGATCCCCTTCCGCTGGATGTTTTCCTCGATCGCGCCATTCTCTGTATATTCTCCACACCGTTACATGAGAAACCCCCCCTGTGGTTGGCAGTGACCCCCCGGCTAGTCTAGCACCGATGACCGGCCTCGTTGGAAGTCGCTCCGATCGCTGGATTTTCCCATGTAATGTGGATTCACACTGAAACTGGTCCACGGAAAACCTGTTATGTGACTTTATGCCGCACTCCGGGGTCACGGGGAGAATTACTATACAGGGAAGCGCCGATCATAAGAGGGTCAGGGGCTCTAATAAAGGGGCCACTCAGTGTATATAGCTGGGGGGTTCCTGCATGCTTCCCCAACATCACAACCTCCTCAGCAAATGACGGATCCATGGAGGCTCCTGAGCTCCCTTTTCTCTATGGATGGGTGTAAGGGTATGGTGCAGGTTCATTGTAACCCGAGCGGACAAATAGCATAGTCGGAGGAAAGCCAGGGGTCAGTAACAGGTAATATCAGTTTGTAGTATGGAGGAGCAGGCAGGAGGTGAAGCTTGACTATTGACTGGATGCACAGGAGTTCCCAGGTTCGAGTCCTGACAATGGGACCGGAGAAGAGATCAGAGAAGTTAATGTATACACAGTAGGTGAGGGGTGGAGATGATACAACTAGAGTTTATTACAGGGGTTGACCATGTGGCAGTCTCACAGATGATCCCTAGGGGGCACTATATATAAAGTGGAGATGAGTGTACATCTGACAGCCCCTTCAAGTGGAAATCAGAAAATGAGGTCTTGTATAAATCAAGGTCTTATGTGGGGGACAATTCATGGATACGACCCTCCAGCTTCTCACATCCCAATAATGCGCCCCCCTCTGGTAACGGGGTGAAATCTCTTCTCTGCGTCGTAGAGGCGTCTAGTGGCCAACAAGCTCTACAAGTGGAAGAAGAGGTCACGGCACACAAGGAGCCTCCGAGAGCCTCTTATAGGCCAAGGGGGAACCAGTTTTAGGGCCTCCGGTGCCAAGACCGTCCATCTAATCACCACAACCCCCATCATTTACAGATCTGCCTGAGATGGAACCGCATGCCGAGTACTGCAGCAGAACAACAACTTCTTTACAAAGCGTATATATACACCCTTGAAAGCCCATTTTAGAGTTTGTGTTGCCCGCGGTTCAGGTGGCGAGGAGATACAACCTTACTGTAGGCCTCACAGATGGTAACCGCGGACCCGCTGGCGCCCCCCCTGCGTCACGCCGGCACAAATTGCCCATTATACTAGCGATGTATCCTCAGTTTGTCTATACCCGCATGCAGATGGATGGGTGAAGACATTGTGGGCAAATGTTAGAGTCCAACCAGGACGCCATCTGTGTCCCGCTGGTATTTCCATCCGTGCCTCCCTGGTTTCCTTTTTACAGTCTTAAGAAATAAGGGTAATTATCCTTTTTTACGGAGTTCTCCTTATTTTTGTCTGAAGTGACAATAAATTGTAACCGGTCGTTTGCGTATTATCGTTCTAAGTAAGGCTCGGCTCACAGGAGAGGGTCAGTACGGCTTATTCCGTGTAACACTCTATACCGATCTGCCCCAGGCGGCCATGTTGGCGCTCACACGACTTGCACAAAGTACATGAAAAATCACGCATGTCCTATATTTGCGCGTATTACGCCAGCATGCACGCCGGTATAGTACATGGCGATGAGCGGCGTAATGTGTAGTAATTCTGGTGTGTATTTACTGTGCCGGATAAATAATGTGTTACTTTGATAGATTGGACTTTTACGGATGCAGCGATACCAAATTTTTAATTTTTTTTGGGGGGGGGGGGTTATTTTGATTTTTTTTATTGTAAATATGGAGAAAGGTTATTTGAAATTTTTATTGCCTTTTACTTTTTGTAATATTAAAATTTTACTTAAATCATTTTTAGCATGCAGTCGTTTGGTCACTCTTACAGTATAATGCAGTACCGTAGTATTGCATTAAACTGTAAGGCTGCATTCCCACGACCGTATATTGACTCGGTTTTCACACCTGCTCCTGGAAGAGCCAGGAGCAGGAACTGAGCTCCCGCCCCCTCTCTGCAATAGGGAGAGGCGGAACGGGGGGCAGGGCTAATTTGCGAAACTTAGTCCCGCCCCCATCCCGCCTCCTTTCATTGCAAATAGTGCAGAGGGGCGGAGAGGAGGCAGAGAGGGGGCGGGAGCTCAGTTCCTGCTCCTGGCTCTTCCATCCTCCCCCCCCCCCCCCCTTGCACATGAGGACGACGTATATCGGCCATGGTAGTCCTGGGGGTCTTCAGAAGCCCCAAGGCTCCCGTGGCAATCGAACAGCATCTCACAATCTCATTACAGGAGGGCTGCTTGGGAACCACCGAATACCCATCGTGGCATTTAAATATCACTGTCAGAATTGAGGGTTAACAGCGTGAATGCGGTTCTTGGCTGTTGCAAGCGGGTGTCATCTGTCAGGACAGCCGGCACCCGCCGCGTGGAGTGAGTTTGGCTCCCTACCCTACTCCATACGAATCCTGCACGCCTGGGATGTAAATGACTAACCCGAAAAAATCATGTTACAGCTAGCTTTCGAGGCTCCTTGGCCTCTTCGTCAGGTCTGACAAAGCTTGATGCTGTGAATTTCGGAAGATGTTCACAGCATGTCTTTATGCTAGGATCCACGGAAGTGCCGGAGCTTTGTTCCTATGGCTGTCTACGTGTTCTTCCACCTGTCCGTGCGCCCGGCAGGAAGTGTTTCCATGCGATGAGCTGGCGTTTGGCGTTGCACTCACTAGAACATAATTTCGGTCTGTTAGCCATTAACAGATATCCTATCTACAAGATTACTTGGTTTCTGTTACCCAGTACAATCCCATTCTGCTCTCCTGACTCACACGGTACCCAACTCTACTCTCTTGCGTATCACCATGCTTCCTCTTAGGGACAACATTTAGGTGTTACACAACCTTCTTTACTGATATGTGGGTTTTTTTTTGCAGGAGCTAAGAGGTCTTCTTTCCCGGGATTTTCCGCTCCGGAGAACTATGTGGATACACGAGAAGCTCAGCTTGTGAACTTGGGTCATTTCTGGAATGCTCTTCGCTTCGGCAACAGTGTCGTAAGAGGAGCTGTCCACTCTGCAAAGTGCTGAACCCCGTTACCGTACGGAGGTTAGAAGGAGAACATTAATAGTTTCCACCTATTATTACTAGGCTCGAAAGGCTTTTAGCAGTCGCCATGGATGACGGGTTCAGAGATCGGACTGCTTTTATACGAGGGGCCAAAGACATTGCTAAGGAGGTTAAAAAACATGCAACCAAGAAGGTTGGAAAAGGTGTAGATAGGATGCAAGACGAGTACACCAAACGTTCTTATACTCGGTTCGAAGAGGACGATGACGATGATTATCAACCGCAGGATGGCTACTACCGTGGTGACCCTCTAAACGACGATGAAGGAGGCTCTAGTGATGCCACCGAAGGCCACGATGAGGACGATGAGATCTACGAAGGGGAATACCAAGGCATCCCCAGAGCTGACTCTATGAAGGGAGACCACCTCACCGATAACCAGCAACTCGTAACAGAGTTTAAAGACTTTGAAGATCTAGAAGGTCAGAGAAAGAAGGACAAGGAGGAACTGGCCCAGCAGTATGAGATGATCCTCCAAGAATGTGGACATGGAAAGTTTCAGTGGACTCTCTATTTTGTTTTGGGACTCGCTCTCATGGCTGACGGGGTAGAAATTTTTGTAGTCGGATTCGTCTTGCCAAGTGCAGAGAAGGACATGTGCTTGTCTGACTCTAACAAGGGCATGCTGGGTAAGTCTATTTTATACCATGTTCACCAAAGACAATGTTGTGGAATAATCACTTTAATGAAGTAATGAGGTGCAGTTAAAGTTACCCTCTGGTTTTTGGGGCAAAATTCTTTCACAGGGCTGGAAGGGGAGGAGATATATTGCCTATAGTTGTTCTTCTCTGCCATCCCTCCGTTTCAGGTCCTGTTCTAGGCCATCCAAGATGGCCAATGGAATTTTTAGACTACCTAATCGCCACTGCGAGTTGGTAGTATTAGACTTCTAATGCAATATGCCTGCGTTCTGATTGGACAGTGCTGCTTATGTGATCAGTACTGGCCAATCAGAGAGCAATGCACAGTGGGCGTTAGGTAGAGTGAAAATTGCTGTAGACATCTTGGATGGCTGAAAGCCGGACCCAATCAGAGGAGCTGCAGAGAAGGACAACTGCAGGTAATAGACCCCCTTGACCCTCCTGTCCTGGGTCAATTTTGTCCCAAAACTCAAGGGTCGCTTGAGCATTAGGCTTTTCCTTTTTAACGTTTACCTAATAGTAAAATACTGAACAAGAACTACAACTTTTTTATTTTCCATCGACACGGTCGTATGAGGGCTCGTTATTTTGCGGGACAGCTTGTATTTTTTTAATCATACCATTTAACACATTCGTGACGCAATTGTGGACCTAAGGACGGGTCGGTTTTTTTTTTGGGGGGGGGGGGGGGGGGTTAACTCCATTTTTCAAAAGCCATGCCTTTTTTTTAAGCGGTCATTGCCGTGGCCGTACGAGGGCTTGTGTTTTGTGTGGCGGCCGTATGTTTCATTGGTCACATTTTCTAGGTACATATAATGTCTTGTGTAACTTGTATTTGTTTTGGAGGGCAGGTAAAATAAACATCAATGCTGCCATTGTTTTCTCTAAAGCATAAATTACATGATAACTTTTTTCTGCCGGCTGGTACGATTACGGTGATACCAACATTTTTTAGGTTTTTTTAGGTTTTTCCACTTTTGAACAATAAAAACCCTTTTTCTTGGAAAATATAAATATTTTGCACCACTGCATTCAAAGTCCCATAAAATATATATTTTTCCATGGACAGAGCTCTATGACAGTGGCCTCAGTAGTAATAGTGTCCCCCACAGTGGCATTAGTAGTAATAGTGTCCCCTATATTGGCTGTAATAGTGACCCCCACAGTGGCCTCAGTAGTAATAGTGTCCCCCGCAGTGGCCTCAGTAGTAATAGTGTCCCCCATATCGGCCTCAGTAGTAATAGTGTCCCCCACAGTGGCATTAGTAGTAATAGTGTCCCCTATATTGGCTGTAATAGTAACCCCCACAGTGGCCTCAGTAGTAACAGTGACCTCCGCAGTGGCCTCAGTAGTAATAGTGTCTCCCACAGTGGCCTCAGTAGTAATAGTGTCCCCCACAGTGGCGTCAGTAGTAATAGTGACCCCCACAGTGGCCTCAGTAGTAATAGTGACCCCTACAGTGGCCTCAGTAGTAATAGTGACCCCCTACAGTGGCCTCAGTAGTAATAGTGTCCCCTATATCGGCCTCAGTAGTAATAGTGTCCCCTATATTGGCCCCAATAGTAATAGTAGCCCCCACATTGGCCTCAGTAGTAACAGTGCCCCCCGCAGTGGCCTCAGTAGTAATAGTGCCCCCCACAGTGGCCTCAGTAGTAATAATGACCTCCGTAGTGGCCACAGTAGTAATAGTGTCTCCCCACAGTGGCCTCAGTAGTAATAGTGACCCCTATAGTGGTCTTAGTAGTAATAGTGTCCCCCACAGTGGCATTAGTAGTAATAGTGTCCCCTATATTGGCCTCACTAGTAATAGTAACCCCAACAGTGGCCTCAGTAGTAATAGTGACCCCCACAGTGGCCTCAGTAGTAATAGTGTCATATATATATAGACAGAGCTCTATGAGGGCTCGGGTTTTTTGTGTAACGAGCTGTAGTTTTTAGTGGTACCTTTTGGGGAACTCGTGGATTTTTGACCATTTTCATTGCAGTTTTTTGAGAGGCAAAATAAACAGAAAAAGCATTTTGTCTTTTTTTTTTAGAGTGTGAGCCATGCAGGATAAAAAGTGTTGTATTTATTATACTGATTGTTACGGATGAAACAATATCAAGCATGTAGGGTTTTAATTGTTTTTTTTTAACAAAAAAGAGGAAAGTTTGCGGAATTTTTTTTATTTCTTTACATTTTTTATGCCTCTGTAAGGGACTTGAACATGCAATGCTATGATCCCCCTGATAATACACTGCAGTACTTCTGTACTACAATGTAGTGACACTTATCACAACGATCATAGGCTATGGCACACCTGGACGCTATTAACTGGCAACGCATCGACCCTCCACAATTACATGGCTGAGGGCCCATAATGTCACAGAGGTAGAGGCCTGCCTCTGCGAAGTTTTCACATGCCACGATCAACATGGATTGCGACATGTAAGGGCTTCACAGCCTGTGCCACTCACCTTCTGAGAAAGTGTATGCCCATTCACAGCAGGCTATCTAGGTGGCTCAACATCCCTCCAGCCATCTTCCATCCAATTGTGGAATCGATGCCACGTCATTTAGCTGCACTTCGCTGAGCTAGAGGGCTCTTCCATGATATTAGTTCCTGTCCCATGACTTTCGTCATATCAATGTAATCTGTGGGGAAACCTGGCAGTAATTGTTCACTTTACCTGCAGCACTCCCGCAGGGGAAATTAGGTATTACACAAAGGAATGGGTTGCCTGTGTGGAGCAGGACATAACAAGTCCTCCAGAAGGAGAGACGCTCTTTGTAACCACCATGAGGGTCCTCAACAGAGAATCTCCCCGTGTTGACTCAGAATTCCCCACCAGACTATATAAAAATGGGTATTCGGCACAATTTATATTACACGGATTCCCACTGCATTGTTAATCTATATAAACACTCCAGCAAGATTCTGCAGGGACAGAAGGAGAAAACATACATCGTCATTGCCTTTAACGAGCTTGAATTCCCCGCACACCTCTTCCGCCCGAGTCTCCTTCAAATGACCTTCAAATCCTCCTTGGGAGATCTCCAAATCTCCGTCCTAAGGAGGGGGTCTATTGATGCGCCGGAGCAGTCAGAAATCTCCATTATGAACGGCTTTCTTCATCGATCCTTTCCCTTGTAGAATCCAGCAGGGGAGGACGCCATGTCATTCAGTGACCCCCCCCCTCCGCCGCCGCGGCCCGGACTGCGGATACAACAGATCCATCAGTGCGGATACATCAGGGAGATGTAGTGCCGGCACACGTAGAGTCCTCTGTGCCTCCTCGCAGCGCTGTAGTAAAGCTCTTCATTGACATATTGATTACAGTTGTGCCGCCTGCGCTGAGGGTCGAAAATAGAGTTGTGCTCGCAGAACGCTCGGCTTAAAGGTACAGGCACACCGGCCATTTCATCCTGCGAGTTTTGGGCCTGTTAACATTTACGATTTTTCTCTCGCAGCGTCGTACTTACGTGCGAGAAAGAACAACTGCCGCAGGTTTTGTTTTTGGGCGATATCGCCCATTATATTCTATGGACCGAAAGAGAAAAAAATAAACATATTTAAACATCGCAGCACTCTCAGATGCCACATACACGCGGTTTTTCTCTTTTTTTAATGTTTAAATAACATGCAATTTTCACGCACAGAAAGAACATGCATGGAAAAAAAAAAAAAAAAAAAAATCAAAAAAAAAAAAAAAAAAAATCACAATTTGCGTTTTTCGTGCAACATACATCATAATCGCAGGGAAGTGACATTTTAACATTTTAAGAGTGCGATCACCCTCAGTAATAATGTCCCCCACAGGGGCCTCAGTAGTAATAGTTTTGTGTAACTGCGGCTGATTTCATACCATGTGGCGCTTCCCCCCCTCACCTCCTCAAAAGGCTTCCCGCTGTTAGTGCTCCCCGGCTAACGGTTTCCAGCAGCCTGTAGTGGCCTCACCTAGCCAGCATCACCTGACTAGGCCACTGGGAACTGGAAGCCAACAGAGAAGGTGAGGGGAGCGCCGCATAGTATGAGATCAGCTGCGGGTGCATGGCTGATTTCCAGTCAAAATCCACACCAGTAGTAATAGTGTCCCCCACAGTGGCCCCACTAGTAATAGTTACACCCTATATCGGCCCCAGTATTAATAGTGTCCCCGACAGGTGCCCCAGTAGTAATATTGACCCCCGCAGTGGCCTCAGTAGTGATACTGTCCCCCGCAGTGGCCTCAGTAGTGATAGTGTCCCCCGCAGTGGCCTCAGTAGTAATAGTGACCTCCGCAGTGGCCTCAGTAGCGATACTGTCCCCCGCAGGGGCCTCAGTAGCCATACTGTCCCCCGCAGGGGCCTCAGTAGCCATACTGTCCCCCGCAGGGGCCTCAGTAGCCATACTGTCCCCCGCAGGGGCCTCAGTAGCCATACTGTCCCCCGCAGGGGCCTCAGTAGCCATACTGTCCCCCGCAGGGGCCTCAGTAGCCATACTGTCCCCCGCAGGGGCCTCAGTAGCCATACTGTCCCCCGCAGGGGCCTCAGTAGAAATACTGTCCCCCGCAGTGACCTCAGTAGTAATACTGTCCCCCCGCAGTGACCTCAGTAGTGATACTGTCCCCCCGCAGTGGCCTCAGTAGTGATACTGTCCCCCGCAGTGGCCTCAGTAGTGATACTGTCCCCCGCAGTGGCCTCAGTAGTGATACTGTCCCCCGCAGTGGCCTCAGTAGTGATACTGTCCCCCGCAGTGGCCTCAGTAGTGATACTGTCCCCCGCAGTGGCCTCAGTAGTGATACTGTCCCCCGCAGTGGCCTCAGTAGTGATACTGTCCCCCGCAATGGCCGCGCTACAGACCCTTGTCGTCCAAATGACATAACTAATATTATACCCAGTAGTAATAGTGTCCCCCCAGTGGCTTCTGTAGCAATATTGTCCACCACAGTTGCCTGAGTAGTAATAGTGTCCCTTATATTATCCCCAGTAGTAATAGTAACCCCCACAGTGGCCTCAGTAGTAATAGTGACCCCTATATTATCCCCAGTAGTAATAGTGACCCCCACAGTGGCCCCAGTAGTAATAATGTCCCCCCACAGTGGCCTCAATAGTAACACTGACCCCTATATTATCTCTAGTAGTAATAGTGACCCCCACAGTGGCCTCAGTAGTAATAGTGTCTGCTATATTATCCCCAGTAGTAATAGTGTCCCCCACGGTGGCCCCAGTAGTAATAGTGTCCCCCACGGTGGCCCCAGTAGTATTACTGCCCCTCACGGTGGCCCCAGTAGTATTACTGCCCCTCACAGTGGCCCCAGTAGTAATAGTGACCCCCCACAGTGGCCTCAATAGTAACAGTGACCCCTATATTATCCCTAGTAGTAATAGTGACCCCCACAGTGGCCTCAATAGTAATAGTGACCCCCGACAGTGGCCTCAATAGTAATAGTGTCCCCTATATTTGCCTCAATAGTAATAGTTTCCCCCCACAGTGGCCTCAATAGTAATAGTGACCCCCCACAGTGGCCTCAATAGTAACAGTGACCCCTATATTATCCCTAGTAGTAATAGTGACCCCCACAGTGGCCTCAATAGTAATAGTGTCCCCTATATTCGCCCCAATAGTAATAGTGACCCCCACAGTGGCCTCAGTAGTAATAGTGTCCCCTATATTAACCCCAGTAGTAATATTGTCCCCCACAGTGGCCCCAGTAGTAATAGTGTCCCCGACGATGGCCCCAGTAGTATTAGTGCCCCCCCACAGTGGCTTCAGTAGTATTAGTGACCCCTCACACTGGCCCCAGTAGTATTAGTGCCCCCCCACAGTGGCCCCAGTAGTATTAGTGCCCCCCCCACAATGGCCTTAATAGTAATAGTGACCCCCATATTATCCCCAGTAGTAATAGTGACCCCCACAGTGGTCCTTAGTAGTAAGTATCCCCTATATTATTCCCAGTAGTAATAGTGTCCCCCACAGTGGCCCCAGTAGTAATAGTGACCCCCTACAGTGGCCTCAGTAGTAAGTGTCCACCGCAGTTGCCTCAGTAGTAAGAGTGTCCCCTATATTATCCCTAGTAGTAATAGTGACCCCTCTATTAGCCCTCAATAGCAATAGTGTTCCCCACAGTAGCCTCAGTAGTAATAGTAACCCCCTATATGGGCTCCAAGTAGTAATAGTGTCCCCCACTTGGGCCCCAGTAGTACTAGTGACCCCTATATTGGCTTCAGTAGTAATAGTGTCCCCAATATTATACCTAGTAGTAATAGTGTCCCTTACAGTGACTTTAGTAGCAATAGTGTCCCCCACAGTTGCTCCAGTAGTAATAGTGACCCTTATATAATCCCCAGTAGTAATAGTATCCCCCACAGTGGCCTCAATAGTAATAGTAACTCCTATATTGGCGTCAGTAGCAATAATGTCTCCCACAGTGGCCTCAGTACTAATAGTAACCCCCTACATGGGCCCCAGTAGTAATAGTGTCCCCCACACGGGCCCAAGTAGCAATAGTGACCCCTATATTGGCCTCAGTTGTAATAGTGACCCCCACAGCGACCTCAGTAGTAATAGTGTCCCCAATATTATGCCCAGTAGTAATAGTGACGCCTACAGTGGCCTCAGTAGTAATAGTGTCCCCAATATTATGCCCAGTAGTAATAGTGACGCCCCCAGTGGCCTCAGTAGTAATAGTGACCCCCACAATAGCTCCAGTAGTAAGTGACCCCTATATTGGCCTCATTAGTAATAGTAACCCCCACAGTGCCCTCAGTAGTAAGTGTCCCCTATATTATCCCAAGTAGTAATAGTGACCCCCACAGTAGCCCCAGTAGTAATAATGACCCCCTGAAACTGATATACTTACCTCCTCCTGGTCTTCAGAGCGCCGCTGCTCCTCTGCTCAGTGGGCTGAAGTGTGCCTTCCCCTCCTGGTTATCAGCTTTCACTAACAGCTGATAACCCATCCTGATCAATCGCAGAGCAGGAGGCTTAAATCCCTGCCGTAATTTTACTATCGGTGGAGCTTTAAGCCCGGGACCAGGCGCCGTATATTTACAACGCTTGGTCCTTAATGGGTTAAAATGGTCACTGAGGACTTCAAAAAAATCCATCTCCAAGTTACTAACCAGTGCGAATTCATGACGCTACAAAGAGAAGGTGAAGCCACTGAGCGTGCCCGACCAGTAATACAGCGGGGGATGCAGGACATAACCGGTGGATACCAATGGAGAACCACAGGTGAAGCCGTATCTCTGCAGCGTTATAACACAAGTTATAATTACATGTCATTGCCTTATGAAGAATAAACCTGGCACTTTGAATCGCCGGAATCCCCCTTTAAGCCGTGGCTGATGACATGTATGGGTCCGGCTCCATATAATAATACCCAACGTGCACTATACATGTATGGCACCTGTCACGAAGGGGTTAATGAGCTGTGCTCAGGACAGCTCCTCAATATCAGATCAGTGGGGGTCCGGATAGTACCTGGTCCTGGGGTTTAACCCCTTAGACACCACAATACACCTTTTTACTGACCTCACTAATGGGCACATACAGCTTTTTAAGGTGGACGGCCAGGAGAGAAGAAACCTCAGATCCTGGCAGTTTAACCCGTTATATGCCACACTCAATAGCAACTGCAGCATGCAAGCAGATGAGTGGGGGAGGGGCTCTGCCACACATTGGTACTCGCAGTACGGTGGCAAGGTATCAATGGGTCCACATTGCCAGAAGCCTACCGAAGGCCGAGTAACTTACCCTATTAGATCCCGCCTCTCACACAGGCCAATACACTGCCTGACCCTGTGCCCGGCTGGCACCCGTGCCCACCTGTCTTTATTAAGTACCTGCACTTCAGGTGCTCCGCAGGGCTCGCCATCAGACATATGCGCAGTGCAGATTTATTTATTTATTTTAACTGCTGTTTTTCCCGCAGATTATCCCGTGTTTTTCTTTAAAAATGTGGTTTTTTTGCGCAAAAGTAGTAAAAAAAAAATAAATCGCAGTAATCGTACCGATCATATAAGAAAGTTACCTGTTGAGATTTATTAAATAGTGAACACTGCAAAACCCCCAAACAAAGGTGCAATTTCTGGGGAGGGGGTGCATAGCTGACCCCAAAAAGTCATAAAAGTTCTCCAGCACATTGTATGGCTGGGACCTTAATACAGCCCATCATTAAGGGGTTAAAGCTGAGCTCTGATTGGCTGCTGTGGGTAAATGAGGTCCATGGAGCCCCTCGTGTGCAGTCATGATGGCAGCCGACCCCGCCGCAGCCTCCTGCCAGCCGCTTCAGAGCCTCTTTCCGGCCGCACATTGAAAAGGCAGCGCAGCCGGCAGCGTGTCCAACAGCTTGGAAAGGTCCTGCGGCTGCGGGCGAGAAGCAATCCATCCGCACAGCCACACAAATCGGAGTGACGAGCGAATGGGAGCAACCGCTGCAGATCAATGGACGGGAGCGAAAGTAGGTCAGCGGCGGGAGCGGCCTCAGCACAGGGCTGCCTGCTCACCGGAGCGTCACCGCCGCCGCCGCCGCCATCCACCCCGCAAGTCAGCCGCTCACCACCATCCCCTACATGACCGCCCAGAACGAGAGCAGCGGCCGCTCCATCACACTACACGGCGTGTCTGCGGACCACCAACTGTCATCCCTCCGGGGATACTGCTATACAGAGCTCCGCCCACTGTCTACATATCAACCTATCACAGGTGTACAGGTCACTGACCCCACAGGATATATACCTCCTCCTGAAATACTCTGTGCTGCTGCTATACAGAGCTCCGCCCACTATCTACATCTCCTATCACAGCCCTGATCTCAGTAGTCACAGGTGTACAGGTCACTGACCCCACAGGATATATACCTCCTCCTGAAGTACTCTGTGCTGCTATACAGAGCTCCGCCCACTGTCTATATATCAACCTATCACAGGTGTACAGGTCACTGACCCCACGGGATATATACCTCCTCCTGAAATACTCTGTACTGCTGTTATACAGAGCTCCGCCCACTATCTACATATCCTCCTATCACAGCCCTGTTCTCAGTAGTCACAGGTGTACAGGTCACTGACCCCACAGGATATATACCTCCTCCTGAAATACTCTGTGCTGCTGTTATACAGAGCTCCGCCCACTATCTACGTATCAACCTATCACAGGTGTACAGGTCACTGACCCCACAGGATATATACCTCCTCCTGAAATACTCTGTGCTGCTATACAGAGCTCCGCCCACTATCTACATATCCTCCTATCACAGCCCTGTTCTCAGTAGTCACAGGTGTACAGGTCACTAACCCCACAGGATATATACCTCCTCCTGAAATACTCTGTGCTGCTGTTATACAGAGCTCCGCCCACTGTCTACATATCCTCCTATCACAGCCCTGTGCTCAGTAGTCACAGGTGTACAGGTCACTGACCCCACAGGATATATACCTCCTCCTGAAATACTCTGTGCTGCTGTTATACAGAGCTCCGCCCACTGTCTACATATCCTCCTATCACACCCCTGTTCTCAGTAGTCACAGGTGTACAGGTCACTGACCCCACAGGATATATACCTCCTCCTGAAATACTCTGTGCTGCTATACAGAGCTCCGCCCACTATCTCCATATCCTCCTATCACAGCCCTGTTCTCAGTCACAGGTGTACAGGTCACTGACCCCACAGGATATATACCTCCTCCTGAAATACTCTGTGCTGCTGCTATACAGAGCTCCGCCCACTATCTACATATCCTCCTATCACAGCCCTGTTTTCAGTAGTCACAGGTGTACAGGTCACTGACCCCACAGGATATATACCTCCTCCTGAAATACTCTGTGCCGCTGTTATACAGAGCTCCGCCCACTATCTACATATCCTCCTATCACAGCCCTGTTCTCAGTCACAGGTGTACAGGTCACTGACCCCACAGGATATATACCTCCTCCTGAAGTACTCTGTGCTGCTATACAGAGCTCCGCCCACTGTCTATATATCAACCTATCACAGGTGTACAGGTCACTGACCCCACAGGATATATACCTCCTCCTGAAATACTCTGTGCTGTTATACAGAGCTCCGCCCACTATCTACATATCCTCCTATCACAGCCCTGTGCTCAGTAGTCACAGGTGTACAGGTCACTGACCCCACAGGATATATACCTCCTCCTGAAATACTCTGTGCTGCTATACAGAGCTCCGCCCACTATCTACATATCCTCCTATCACAGCCCTGTTCTCAGTAGTCACAGGTGTACAGGTCACTGACCCCACAGGATATATACCTCCTCCTGAAATACTCTGTGCTGCTGTTATACAGAGCTCCGCCCACTGTCTACATATCCTCCTATCACACCCCTGTTCTCAGTAGTCACAGGTGTACAGGTCACTGACCCCACAGGATATATACCTCCTCCTGAAATACTCTGTGCTGCTATACAGAGCTCCGCCCACTATCTCCATATCCTCCTATCACAGCCCTGTTCTCAGTCACAGGTGTACAGGTCACTGACCCCACAGGATATATACCTCCTCCTGAAATACTCTGTGCTGCTGCTATACAGAGCTCCGCCCACTATCTACATATCCTCCTATCACAGCCCTGTTTTCAGTAGTCACAGGTGTACAGGTCACTGACCCCACAGGATATATACCTCCTCCTGAAATACTCTGTGCCGCTGTTATACAGAGCTCCGCCCACTATCTCCATATCCTCCTATCACAGCCCTGTTCTCAGTCACAGTTGTACAGGTCACTGACCCCACAGGATATATACCTCCTCCTGAAATACTCTGTGCCGCTGTTATACAGAGCTCCGCCCACTATCTACATATCCTCCTATCACAGCCCTGTTCTCAGTAGTCACAGGTGTACAGGTCACTGACCCCACAGGATATATACCTCCTCCTGAAATACTCTGTGCTGCTGCTATACAGAGCTCCACCCACTATCTACATATCCTCCTATCACAGCCCTGTTCTCAGTCACAGGTGTACAGGTCACTGACCCCACAGCATATATACCTCCTCCTGAAATACTCTGTGCCGCTGTTATATAGAGCTCCGCCCACTATCTACATATCCTGCTATCACAGCCCTGTTCTCAGTTACAGGTGTACAGGTCACTGACCCCACATGATATATGCCTCCTCCTGAAGTACTCTGTGCCGCTGTTATATAGAGCTCCGCCCACTGTCCGCACTGGATACTGTAGCCCCACCTTTTTCTCCATCACCCACCTCACATAATAACATGGCAGGGTTGTAGATAGTGTTCCATTTTCTCAGGGCAAGAATTCAATTGACTGCCGTAGCTCTGTATACCCTTACCAAGGCCGAGTGATGCCCCACGTTCCCTGGGTATTCAGTACAAGTGGCACCTACTGAATTAACTAACGCCCCAGCTATGCCCCTTGACTCAGCTCCTGCCACGTATAACCCTGCCCTCACTAACATAACTAGACCAGTCACTGCCCGCTGCTGGATCAGCACACTTCTGTTCTGCTGCTGCAAGCTGTACAGTCATGGTCCCCTGCTGGTCACATCACTGCAGTTGATTGGTTGATTGCTGCTGGAAAGGATGGGTGGGAGGAAGTGAGAGGAAGGAAAGAGAGAAGGAGATGAAGGGAGAGAAGATGGAAAGGGAAGAAACGGGAGGCAGTAAGGAGGGGGGGGGACAGGAGGAAAGGAAGGGGTAGGGAAAGGGAGGAAGAGAAAGGAAAGGGGAGCGAGAAAGGAGGGGGGTGGACAGGAGGAAAGTAAGGAAAGGAAGGGGTAGGGAAAGGGAAGGGAGGAAGAGAAAGGAAAGGGGAGCGAGAAAGGAATCGTGTGGAGGGCAGGAAGGAAAGAGGGAAAAAAGAGGCAGATGGAAAGGGGAGGCAGTAAGGAGGGGGATGGACAGGAGGAAAGTAAGGAAAGGAAGGGGTAGGGAAGGGGAAGGGAGGAAGAGAAAGGAAAGGGGAGCGAGAAAGGAGGGGGGTGGACAGAAGGAAAGTAAGGAAAGAAAAGGGAAGGAAAGGGAAGGGAGGAAGAGAAAGGAAAGAGGAGGAAGAAAGGAGGGGGGTGGACAGGAGGAAAGTAAGGAGAGGAAGGGGTAGGGAAAGGGAAGGGAGGAAGAGAAAGGAAAGGGGAGCGAGAAAGGAGGGGGGTGGACAGGAGGAAAGTAAGGAAAGAAAAGGGAAGGAAGGGGTCGGGAAAGGGAAGGGAGCAAGAGAAAGGAAAGGGGAGCGAGAAAGGAATCTGGTGGACAGGAGGAAAGTAAGGAAAGAAAAGGGAAGGAAGAGAAAGGAAAGGGAAGGGAGAAAGGAAGGCAGTGAAGGGCAGGAAGGAAAGGGGGAAAAAAAGGTAGATGGAAAGGGAAGGAAGGAACAAAAAGGAAGGAAGAAAAGAGAAGTGAGGAAGATTGAGATAGAAGAAAAAGGGAGGGAAGAAGGTGAAGAAAGAAGGAAGAAAAGAGGAAAAGGAAGAAAAGAGGAGGGAGGAAGGCCTCATGTCCATGGCCTGGTTAGATTCCGTGAGCGGGAGCCCGAAGCAGAATCCCTCCCTGTCCACAGCCGAGGACCTCGTGTACCCGTGTGGGCAGGCGACGGCATCCGCATGGACCTCTCCAAGTAAAGTAAGGGGAGGAAAGAAGAAAGGAGAGGGGAGAAAGGAAGGATGGAATTCCGTATAAATGAGTGCAGCTAATTATCTTTGATGTTGGGGACAACAGATGTCATCCAGCAGGGTTTACACGGAGGGGGGGGGGGGGGGGGGGATCATTTTGTGCATCCCCTTATGTGTGTAACGATCAGGCGGCTTCCTTCACCAGTTTGTATAGGGATCGATGCTTCACGTTTGCCATTCTTCTCTCCTCGCAGTCCATTGGATCACCAAGAACAATGTTTGTCACAATACAAGCTGCATAGCGGCAATTACCGGCATCTAATCATGTCGGGAATGAGGTAAACAGCAGCAGAAGAGGCGAGTCCCCGTGTAAGAGGGGGCTCAGCGTGCAGACAGCGAGCAGTCACGACGCCGGCTACCTGCGCACTTATTAACACCCTCAGTAATTAGAGCGATCAGCCAGGAGCGGTGATTGTTTCTAAATCCGCTCCTTCAGACCTGATGGGTACGTGTCATCTGGATCCCGTCACTGACACGGGCAGGCTGATTACTCTGATTATTACTCTGCTTGCCATGGAGATAAAGTTAGAAAGTGCCGACAAAGTGCCATCCAGACAGCCAGCGAGGCGCTCCGTTAGGACTCATTAGCTCACTAAATTGCTAGCTTTGGAAAGGAGACTATGACTGATGAGCTGGGAAATTTATGCAGAGCCTAACGACCTACACATACTATGGTCGGGTGCCAGTGGCGAGTATCTATATACATAAAGGCACAAGCCCTCACTGACTGACTCGCCAATAATTCTCTAACTTCCTGGTGTCGTACAAACATTAAATTTGGCTCGACCATTACTTAGGTCCTAAGTAGTAAAAGTATAGGGGTCACAACTCGATTATACAACTCTAAGTGCAAAAGTAAGTGACCCCCTATGTAATAAAACTAATAACACACATCTGAACCTCACAAACATGTTATTTATCATGACCGTTCTTTACATCCTAAATCAAACTACTAACGACCACTTGTTTGCTAGTATGTATGCGAGTGCTTCTTATGCTCCATCCCTGGTGATGTTATCGAAGGTCCTACAACATATATAAAACATAGACCCTGACAGACAGAAGAACATCACAGTTAGGGCTCTTGAAAAGGGGAGGACAAAAACCAACAAAATGAGAATACAACTAAGCCGTTATTATCTCAGACGCAACTCAGCAGTCCTGACAGAAGACACCGACCGACCGCCACCACAGAGATCTGGTGGGCTGAAGGACCTGTGGTGACATCACTGCTGTGGGAGGAGCCATTCTGCAATTTGGTAGAAAGTACTGTATGTGGGTTCTTCTAATGCTCCGCCCACCCAGTGACATAATCGCAGGTCCTACAGGACATATAAAACACAGAGTCTGACCAACAGAAGAACACTACAGTTAGGGCTCTTGAAAAGGCAAGGAAAAAACAACAAAATGAGAATGCAACTAAGCGGTCCTGACAGAAGACACCGACCTACAGCCACCACAGATCCGATTAACTAAAGGACCTGTGGTGACGTCACCACTGTGGGAGGAGCCAAGCTGTGTTTGTCTTGTGTGGGAATAAAGATGGATGTAGTGGAGCTGTGTTTGTGAAGTGCTGTAATGTGTGGGGATCATAATCAATGTACCATGTAGCACAGCTGTGTGGCTCATTGGGCCACCAAAAACACTGGTACTATAATTTCTTAAGAATTACTAGTAGGAAAAATAAAGGGGTCACAAATTCAATATTCAATTCTAAGCGTGAAAAAAAAATCTGCAATATATGAGATAGTACTTTTCTCTGAAACCATAAAGCCTCAGGTAATGATTTGTATACCGAGCAGACTCTACCTCCCCTCTGTGTGCGTATGCACTGAGGAGACTCTACCTCCCCCTTGGGAATATAATGAGGGGAATCTAACTGACTCCTGCGTGCATATACTGAAAGGCTGTAAAGTACATAGGAAAGCGGCCATGGACTGCAGGGATGGAGCGTGGCTTTAAGGCTAAGAAGGGCTGCAACCTCAGGTTTGGGGATAAATTTGAATAAAAAGGGAAGTTAACTTTAAGGCCTCATGTCCACGGGGAAAATCAGGCCCGCTACGGATTCTCCATGGAGAATCTGCAGCGGGTCCCTCCTGCCCCGCGGACATGAGCGCTAAAAATAAGAATAAACTTACCCGCAGACCTTCTCCTCTTCACGGCCGGATCTTCTTTCTTCGGCCGGCGGATGTGCTCGGCACGCCAGCAGCGCGCCGCGCGCATGCGCTGGGCACATCCGCCGGCCCGAAGAAAGAAGATCCGGCCGCAAAGAGGAGAAGATCTGCACGGTCCGCTGCGGGTAAGTTTATTCTTATTTTAGGTCTCCCGCGGATCTGGACGGCTTCCATAGGCTTCAATATAAGCCCGCGGTAGCCGTCCCCGTGGGAGACCTAAAATAAGAATAAACTTACCCGCACCTAATTGGAGCACGTCCATTTTTTTCATGCTCCATATTTTTTTTTTATTCACTTTTATTAGTTTTATCTACCCGCTGGTGGTCAATGCATCCGCTGCGGATTTTGATTCTTCTTTTCCCCGTGGATATGAGGCCTTAGGCCTCCCTCACACAGGGCATTTGCAGAAACGCAGCGTTTTTCAAAGCTGCGTTACTGCAGATTCCGCCCCGTTTCAGCAGCGCTGGCATACTTTATGCCAGCGTTTTGGCTGCGTTTTCAGCTCGGCTGAGAACGCAGCCAAGAATGCTGAAAAGAAAAAAAAAAAACCCAATACTCACTTAGCCGCTGCAGTCCGGGTCGCGGCCGCTGGTCTCTGCCGCTGATCCGGGCTTTCTCGGCACTCCCAAATATATTGCCGGAGGCCAGGTTTGAGAACCCCGGCTCCGACAATAGAGTGCTGTGATTGGTTGTCGGTGCTTGCTCGATGCCCAATCACAGCCCTTCATTGACTGTCTCAGCCAATCAGAGCTTGCCGGTGCTGATTGGCTGAGACAGTTAATGAAGGGCTGTGATTGGGCATCGAGCGTGCTGACAACCAATCACAGCACTCTATTGCCGGAGGCGGGGTTCTCAAACCTGGCCTACGGCAATAGACTTGTGAATACAGGGGAAGCCCGGATCAGCGGCAGAGACCAGCGGCCGCGACCCGGACTGCAGCGGCTAGGTGAGTATTACTTTCTTCTTTTCCTCTAGCCTAGCTGGGACTGATTTTCGGGGTAGGGCTTCTATTACAAGCCCTCACCCCGAAAATCGGCGAGCGGGTAACGCTGCCAAAAACGCGGCACCAAGTGTTGCCACGTTTTCAGCAGTGCCAAAACCGCTGCCCATTCATTTCAATTGGCAACGCAGGGCTGAAAACGGCCCAAAATAGAACTTGCATCGTTGTCAAAGCGCAGCCTTGGGAGGCCTGTGTGAGCAGCCCCATTGAAATGAATGGGAGTGTTGTACAGCGTTTAGCGCTGGGCTGAAAAGGCAGCGCTAAACGCTGCATAAAACGCCCTGTGTGAGGGAGGCCTAAGGGTAAAAAGAGGGAGAGGGGCAGCATATTCTGCAAAGGGACATCGGTACGTGCAGTCTGAGGTGTATACATATGTTATTCCTCGGTTCCTTTCAAGTAACCACGACTCCATAACATTTTCCATACAAACAGGTAAACCTGCCCCAAATTAACTCACAGACGAGTTATAGTATATATTCATTAGCTCTGTAGCATCATGGGCATTAGTACACAGTATGTCTACCTTTGAACGAATTTGTACATACACTAATTGTATTACTTATCCTGTACTGATCCTGAGTTACATCCTGTATTATACTCCAGAGCTGCGCTCACTATTCTGCTGGTGGAGTCACTGTGTACATACATTACTTATCCTGTACTGACCCTGAGTTACATCCAGTATTATACTCCAGAGCTGCACTCACTATTCTGCTGGTGGAGTCACTGTGTACATACATTACTTATCCTGTACTGATCCTGAGTTACATCCTGTATTATACTCCAGAGCTGCACTCACTATTCTGCTGGTGGAGTCACTGTGTACATACATTACTTATCCTGTACTGATCCTGAGTTACATCCTGTATTATACTCCAGAGCTGCACTCACTATTCTGCTGGTGGAGTCACTGTGTACATACATTACTTATCCTGTACTGCTCCTGCATTACATCCTGTAGTATCCTCCAGAGCTGCACTCACTATTCTGCTGGTGGAGTCTCTATGTACATACATTACTTATCCTGTACTGCTCCTGAGTTACATGCTGTATTATACTCCAGAGCTGCACTCACTATTCTGCTGGTGGGGTCACTGTGTACATACATTACTTATCCTGTACTGATCCTGAGTTACATCCTGTATTATACTCCAGAGCTGCACTCACTATTCTGCTGGTGGAGTCACTGTGTACATACATTACTTATCCTGTACTGATCCTGAGTTACATCCTGTATTATACTCCAGAGCTGCACTCACTATTCTGCTGGTGGAGTCACTGTGTACATACATTACTTATCCTGTACTGCTCCTGCATTACATCCTGTAGTATCCTCCAGAGCTGCACTCACTATTCTGCTGGTGGAGTCTCTATGTACATACATTACTTATCCTGTACTGCTCCTGAGTTACATGCTGTATTATACTCCAGAGCTGCACTCACTATTCTGCTGGTGGGGTCACTGTGTACATACATTACTTATCCTGTACTGATCCGGAGTTACATGCTGTATTATACTCCAGAGCTGCACTCACTATTCTGCTGGTGGAGTCACTGTGTACATACATTACTTATCCTGATTTACATTCTGTATTATAGTCCGGTTCCAACCCCCTGCTCAATGCAGGATCACTAAATCATCTCAGACAGATGTTTGTCCCGTCTCCATTGAAGGAGAACTCCCCACCTCCCGTGGTAACCAGTTCCACTCACTGATCCCCCTCACTGTCTAATATCTAATCTAGGTCTCCTCCCTTTCAGTTTCATCCTATGGCTTCCAGTCTGTGTAGTGTAAAGAAGTCAATGTATGGAAGTTTCTGGATTTTTCTGAATCGTCTATGTAGTCTTGTGCTTATGTGTATTGTCAATGTGTTCCATGTGAGTGAATATGATGCGTATTGCATAGCTGCAGCACTGAATGGGTTACTGTCTGGGTTACGTCTGGAAAAGTATCTATTTGTCTGTCATGTGACCTTGTTTTATATATGTGGTGCAAGGTGTATGAGTGAGATTGTGACTGTTTGTCTTGGCTGGTTCTATTCACCTGTCCGTCCTGACAGACGTTGGCCTGCATACAGACACCTTCAGTCTGTGTGAAGAGGTTATGGAAGAGGCTGAGCGGATAGACTACTGGTGCTGTGAACCTCTTCCCTGTATGGAGAGCTAGAAGTGTGACAAGCCGCAAGAAGTGAGAGTTCCCTCCGAGCAGTGTTGGGTGCAAGTCTACAAATCCGTGAGCGTGAATCGGTAGAGAGTCGGTGAGTGTTGGTGAGGTGGTGTCCGGGCCCAGAGGACCACAGATAACTTGGCCTGTGTAAGTCCCTTTGTTCTCCCGCGGTTTCCCCCGTCACTTCACGTGTTCTCTTACACTATCTGTCCTGCCGGTGGATGGAACCTTAAACTGTATTAGAGTTGTTACAAGTTGTGTTTCCAGTAAACGGCTTTACCGGCCGTTCCCGGGTCTGCCTTTAAAACTTCAGCCTGTGTGTCGACTCTTTACTCATTCACCAAGAGATCACCGGAGGAAGGAACGGTGGCGTCACTCGTGACAAGAGTGGACTCAGGTAAACCCTTCCCTGGTTAACCTAACTTTACTAGCCTGCCCGTGGCCCGTTGGACGTGTCCCTGGTTACCCTCCAGGTGGAAGACAGTGGAGCCACCCTGACAAGGCCTACATCAATCCCAGCTGGCTACTAGGCTAGGGCCCGCTCCTTGGACTCTGCATCTTTCCTTGTGCAGATGAGAATAGGGCTGATCCCTCTGCACTGTGACAGCCCTTCAGATATTTGTAGACAGCTATTAAGTCTCCTCTCAGCCTTCTCTTCTGCAAGCTAAACCTTCCCAGATCCTTTAACCCCTTAGTGACCAAGCCTGTTTGCGCCTTAATGACCAGGCCAAATTTTGGAAATCTGACCTGTGTCACATTAACATAGAATAACTCCGTAAAGGCTTTGCATAACCAAGTGATTCTGACATTGTTTTTTAGCCACATATTGCACTTCATTTAGGTGGTGAAAATAGTCCAAAATAATTTGTGTGTATTTATTAAAAGTGCCAAAATTGGGAACATTTTGAAAAAATTATTGTTTTTTCACATTTTCAATTGTAATATCTCAAATATGTGCAAACATACTGTACAAACTTTTGCTAAGATATCGATTTACATCTGTTTACTTTATTCTGGACGCACATTGGAAAAATTACAGGGGGCATGGAAGCTCTAGTACCCTGTTGTACCGCCTCTGGCTTGGATACAAGATGTGATACGGATGGGCATGGAGACTCTAGTACCCTGTTGTACCGCCTCTAGCTTGGATACAAGATGTGATATGGGGGGCATGGAGGCTCTAGTACCCTGTTGTACCACCTCTAGCTTGGATACAAGATGTGATACAGGCAGGCATGGAGGCTCTAGTACCCTGTTGTACCGCCTCTGGCTTGGATACAAGATGTGATACGGATGGGCATGGAGGCTCTAGTACCCTGTTGTACCGCCTCTGGCTTGGATACAAGATGTGATACGGATGGGCATGGAGGCTCTAGTACCCTGTTGTACCGCCTCTAGCTTGGATACAAGATGTGATAAGGGCAGGCATGGAGGCTCTAGTACCCTGTTGTACCGCCTCTAGCTTGGATACAAGATGTGATACGGGCAGGCATGGAGGCTCTAGTACCCTGTTGTACTGCCTCTAGCTTGGATACAAGATGTGATAAGGGCAGGCATGGAGGCTCTAGTACCCTGTTGTACCGCCTCTAGCTTGGATACAAGATGTGATACGGGCAGGCATGGAGGCTCTAGTACCCTGTTGTACCACCTCTAGCTTGGATACAAGATGTGATACAGGGGGCATGGAGGCTCTAGTACCCTGTTGTACCACCTCTGGCTTGGATACAAGATGTGATATGGGGGGCATGGAGGGTCTAGTACCCTGTTGTACCGCCTCTAGCTTGGGTACAAGATGTGATACAGGCGGGCATGGAGGCTCTAGTACGCAGTTGTACTGCCATAGCTTGGATACAAGATGTGATACAGGCGGGCATGGAGGGTCTAGTACCCTGTTGTACTGCCTCTGGCTTGGATACAAGATGTGATATGGGGGGCATGGAGGCTCTAGTACCCTGTTGTACCGCCTCTGGCTTGGATACAAGATGTGATATGGGGGGCATGGAGGCTCTAGTACCCTGTTGTACTGCCATAGCTTGGATACAACATGTGATACAGGCGGGCATGGAGGCTCTAGTACCCTGTTGTACCGCCTCTAGCTTGGATACAAGATGTGATAAGGGCAGGCATGGAGGCATACAGGTTCCTAATGGTATCCTGCAGCATAACGCTCCATATTTGCTGTCACTGCGCCTCTAGATTGTGTAAACTCGTAGGCGGTTGCAGTCCGCGTCCCAGATGGTCCCATCTATTGGGGATAAATCTGACGACCGGGCAGGAAGTGTGACAATGTTGTGGGGGCTCCTGTGACCCCCTTGTGTGTGCGGCCGAGCATTATCCTGCTGGAGGCCACCATGAGAGGAACACATGTGGCTACAGGATGTCCTGAACATATCGCTGAGCTGCCATTGTGCCTGATGGGTGTGGGCTCACTGTGCCAACTTACCAGCCATCAGTGATCCAGGACCGGCGAGGTTAGCCGCTGATCCTGGTGGACGGAGGTGTTGGAGTGCGAAGCTGCGAGCAGAAGAGGCACAAGGAGTACCAGGTATAGGTAGATACTGATGTCCTCTGACGGGCTACGGGAGATGGGGGTCTCCCCCTAAACTTAAACAGGGTCAGGGGAAACCCTGCCTAGAAGCAGGGAGATCGTTCTATCCCTGGCAGGGCACAGGATAGGAGAACAATAGACATAAGCAGAAGAGCCCCCAGAGATGGCTACAATACAAGGCAGGGGGCACGAGGGAGAAGACACGGCGGAATGGGAGCCTGACCCGATTACTGTAGCAAGGGACACCAACACTAAGGCAAGGAGACTAAGATCCCAGCTCAGCAAAATAGCAAGCTGATGGCTGATGCTTTGCAGCTGACCTGGAACTCTGCACGGATTAACCCCTGCACTGCTGGAAAGAAGTGTATAGCCATTCAGGTTACCATGGAAACCGGACAACACCTCCGTCTGCTGGAAATAACCGGGGGCAGCTAGGTCTGGGACACAGACCTAATAACAGACTGTCACATGTAATGTCACCTAGACCATCGCACCAGCAGGGGGCAGCCTGCCGCTCCACAGCAAAGGCAGGATTGAGGCGCTCAGCCCGAGGTCTCCAGACATGAACATGGCCGTCATCACTGCCCAAACTAAACCTGGATTCATCACTGAAGACAACCCGGTTCACCACCGCAGCGTCTAGTTTCATCATTCACGACATCACTGCAAATGGAGGCGACGGTGGGGGTCAGAGGCCGTACATGTAATGGAGGCAATGGCGGGGGTCAGAGGCCGTACATGTAATGGAGGCGATGGCGGGGGTCAGAGGCCGTACATGTAATGGGGGCGACGGTGGGGGTCAGAGGCCGTACATGTAATGGGGGCAACGGTGGGGGTCAGAGGCCGTACCTGTAATGGGGGTGACGGTGGGGGTCAGAGGCCGTACATGTAATGGGGGCGACGGCGGGGGTCAGAGTCCATACATGTAATGGGGGTGACGGTGGGGTCAGAGGCCGTACATGTAATGGGGGTGACGGTGGGGGTCAGAGGCCGTACATGTAATGGGGGCGACGGCGGGGGTCAGAGGCCGTACATGTAATGGGGGTCAGAGGCCGTACATGTAATGGGGGTCAGAGGCCGTACATGTAATGGGGGTCAGAGGCCGTACATGTAATGGGGGCGACGGCGGGGGTCAGAGGCCGTACATGTAATGGGGGCGACGGTGGGGGTCAGAGGCCGTACATGTAATGGGGGCGACGGCGGGGGTCAGAGGCCGTACATGTAATGCGGGTCAGAGGCCGTACATGTAATGGGGGTCAGAGGCCGTACATGTAATGGGGGCGACGGCGGGGGTCAGAGGCCGTACATGTAATGGGGGCGACGGTGGGGGTCAGAGGCCGTACATGTAATGGGGGCGACGGCGGGGGTCAGAGGCCGTACATGTAATGGGGGTGACGGTGGGGGTCAGAGGCCGTACATGTAATGGGGGCGACGGTGGGGGTCAGAGGCCGTACATGTAATGGGGGCGACGGCGGGGGTCAGAGGCCGTACATGTAATGGGGGCGACGGCGGGGGTCAGAGGCCGTACATGTAATGGGGGCGACGGTGGGGGTCAGAGGCCGTACATGTAATGGGGGCGACGGCGGGGGTCAGAGGCCGTACATGTAATGGGGGCAATGGTGGGGGTCAGAGGCCGTACATGTAATGGAGGCAATGTTGGTGGTCAGAGGCCGTACATGTAATGGAGGCAATGTTGGTGGTCAGAGGCCGTACATGTAATGGAGGCAATGTTGGTGGTCAGAGGCCGTACATGTAATGGGGGCGACGGCGGGGGTCAGAGGCCGTACATGTAATGGAGGCAATGTTGGTGGTCAGAGGCCGTACATGTAATGGAGGCAATGTTAGGGGTCAGAGGCCGTACATGTAATGGGGGCAATGTTGGTGGTCAGAGGCCGTACATGTAATGGGGGCAATGTTGGTGGTCAGAGGCCGTACATGTAATGGGGGCGACGGCGGGGGTCAGAGGCCGTACATGTAATGGAGGCAATGTTGGTGGTCAGAGGCCGTACATGTAATGGAGGCAATGTTAGGGGTCAGAGGCCGTACATGTAATGGGGGCAATGTTGGTGGTCAGAGGCCGTACATGTAATGGGGGCGACGGCGGGGGTCAGAGGCCGTACATGTAATGGAGGCAATGTTGGTGGTCAGAGGCCGTACATGTAATGGGGGCGACGGTGGGGGTCAGAGGCCGTACATGTAATGGAGGCAATGTTGGTGGTCAGAGGCCGTACATGTAATGGGGGCAATGTTGGTGGTCAGAGGCCGTACATGTAATGGGGGCGACGGTGGGGGTCAGAGGCCGTACATGTAATGGGGGCGACGGTGGGGGTCAGAGGCCGTACATGTAATGGAGGCAATGTTAGGGGTCAGAGGCCGTACATGTAATGGGGGCGACGGTGGGGGTCAGAGGCCGTACATGTAATGGAGGCAATGTTGGTGGTCAGAGGCTGTACATGTAATGGAGGCAATGTTAGGGGTCAGAGGCCGTACATGTAATGGGGGCGACGGTGGGGGTCAGAGGCCGTACATGTAATGGGGGTGACGGTGGGGGTCAGAGGCCGTACATGTAATGGGGGCGACGGCGGGGGTCAGAGGCCGTACATGTAATGGGGGCGACGGTGGGGGTCAGAGACCGTACATGTAATGGAGGCAATGTTGGTGGTCAGAGGCCGTACATGTAATGGGGGCGACGGTGGGGGTCAGAGGCCGTACATGTAATGGAGGCAATGTTAGGGGTCAGAGGCCGTACATGTAATGGGGGCGACGCCGGGGGTCAGAGTCCATACATGTAATGGGGGTCAGAGGCCGTACATGTAATGGAGGCAATGTTGGTGGTCAGAGGCCGTACATGTAATGGGGGCGACGGCGGGGGTCAGAGGCCATACCTGTAATGGGGGCGACGGCGGGGGTCAGAGGCCGTACCTGTAATGGGGGCGACGGCGGGGGTCAGAGGCCGTACCTGTAATGGGGGCGACGGCGGGGGTCAGAGGCCGTACATGTAATGGGGGCGACGGCGGGGGTCAGAGGCCGTACATGTAATGGAGGCAATGTTAGGGGTCAGAGGCCGTACATGTAATGGGGGCGACGGCGGGGGTCAGAGTCCGTACATGTAATGGGGGTCAGAGGCCGTACATGTAATTGGTGCTAGGAGACCAAATATCCTGCTGCCAAGTGCTTGAAATGGTTCCAACAGTCACAGGGGTGAAACGATGGCACCCCCTGTCTCTGGATGGCGGACAATGAAACAGTTGGAGCTGCTCGTACTTGTCGGACGAACAGGCGCTCCTCTCTACTGGTGGTCTGTAGGGGGCGTCCTGAGCCCGGTCACATTGTGTGCCCTCACACATCCACTGGTCCCAACACCTCCTAACAGTCTAGTTAGACGCTCCTCTCTACTGGTAGTCTGTAGGGGGCGTCCTGAGCCCGGTCACCTTGTGTGCCCTCACATATCCACTGGTCCCAACACCTCCTAACAGTCTGGTCAGACGCTCCTCTCTACTGGTGGTCTGTAGGGGGCATCCTGATCCCGGTCACCTTCTGTGCCCTCACACATCCACTGGTCCCAACACCTCCTAACAGTCTGGTCAGACACTCCTCTGTACTGGTGGTCTGTAGGTGGCGTCCTGAGCCCGGTCACCTTGTGTGCCCTCACACATCCATTGGTCCCAACACCTCCTAACAGTCTGGTCAGATGCTCCTCTCTACTGGTGGTCTGTAGGTGGCATCCTGAGCCCAGTCACCTTGTGTGCCCTCACACATCCACTGGTCCCAACACCTCCTAACAGTCTGGTCAGAGGCTCCTCTCTACTGGTGGTCTGTAGGGGGTCCTGAGCCCGGTCACCTTGTGTGCCCTCACACATCCACTGGTCCCAACACCCTCTAACAGTCTGGTCAGGCACTCCTCTGTACTGGTGGTCTATAGGGGGCGTCCTGAGCCCGGTCACCTTGTGTACCTTCACACATCCACTGGTCCCAACACCTCCTAACAGTCTGGTCAGACCCTCATCTCTACTGGTGGTCTGTAGAGGGTGTCCTGAGACTGGTCACCTTGTGTGCCCTCACACATCCACTGGTCCCAACACCTCCTAACAGTCTGGTCAGACGCTCCTCTCTACTGGTGGTCTGTAGGGGGTCCTGAGCCCGGTCACCTTGTGTGCCCTCACACATCCACTGGTCCCAACACCTCCTAACAGTCTGGTCAGAGGCTCCTCTCTACTGGTGGTCTGTAGGGGGTCCTGAGCCCGGTCACCTTGTGTGCCCTCACACATCCACTGGTCCCAACACCCTCTAACAGTCTGGTCAGGCACTCCTCTGTACTGGTGGTCTATAGGGGGCGTCCTGAGCCCGGTCACCTTGTGTACCTTCACACATCCACTGGTCCCCACACCTCCTAACAGTCTGGTCAGACGGTCCTCTCTACTGGTGGTCTGTAGGGGGCGTCCTGAGCCCGGTCACCTTGTGTGCCCCTCATCCACTGGTCCCAACACCTCCTTACAGTCTGGTCAAAATGGCTGGTGGGGGACAATTTATGGATACGACCATCCAGCTTCTCACATCCCAATAATGCGCCCCCCTCTGGTAACGGAGTGAAATCTCTTCTCTACATCGTAGAGGCATCTAGTGGCCAACAAGCTCTACAAGTGGAAGAAGAGGTCACTACACACAAGGAGCCTCCGAGAGCCTCTTATAGGCCAACAGGGGAGCCACTTTTAGGGCCTCCGGTGACAAGACCGTCCATCTAATCACCACAACTCTCATCATTTACAGATCTGCCTGAGATGGAACCGCAGGACGAGGTTTACAGCAGAGCGACTACTTCTTCTGGGGTGGATATTGCACTTCTATATAGATGCCTGCACCTCCACATTTTCTACACTACACTTTAAACCGTTCCCACTGCTCCTGTTTCACGTCCCCTCCCAACAATAAATCGCCTTCCCGCGGCTCCAGCTTCCCTGACTATGCGCCACAGTTGAGTTCGCAGCGCCCGCAGCTGTATATCCTCCGTTCTCCGCTGCTGACTCACGCTGCCCCAGCTGCTTATTAGAGTCTCCTGCAAAGCCCTCCGCTGACAGAGGGGCGGAGGGGAGAGCAATGTATGAGGCCTCTGGCAGGGATGGAGTTAATAGTACGTCATCCGCCTCGTAACTTCACGTCCTGATTACATATTTATGCAGAATCCTCTGGTGGATTTTTAGTTTGGAAGCAAATATTTGATGTTAAATATTATTTGCATGTTTTATTTATCTGAGGTTTTAATTTCCGGATGTACGTGAATAAAACATGGCAGCAGATATAACGACAGCGATTCGCTCTTCCTGCGTGCGGAATCAGCCGCGTGCAGCGTGGCCAATCTATTGTAGTCACGCTAGCCCTCAACAGTACACAGAAGTATGGCTTCTCCTGCTCTTAGGCCTCTGGCGTACTACCGTATTTGGCGCAGCGAGCTGTCCGTATTAATCCACAGATAGCACAGGGCCTCATTATATCCTGTGAGACTATAGTCCGGGAAATAGGTCATGTCACCGGATGTGTCCGGGTATATATCACACCTACGGCTCGCGCGCTCTTAGACTTAGAGTGTTCTATTGCACCTACATTTAATGGACCAAACCTGAACTGAACTTAAAGGGGTCGTTCAGTTATGAGCTATCGATGGCCTGTCCTCAGGAGATCGGTGGGGGTCTACACGATGGCCTGTCCTCAGGAGATCGGTGGGGGTCTACCAGATGGCCTGTCCTCAGGGAACGGTGGGGGTCTACCCGATGGCTTGTCCTCAGGAGATCAGTGGTGGTCTACTTGATGGCCTGTCCTCAGGAGATCCGTGGGGGTCTACCCGATGGCCTGTCCTCAGGAGATCGGTGGGGGTCTACCAGATGGCCTGTCCTCAGGGAACGGTGGGGGTCTACCCGATGGCCTGTCCTCAGGAGATCGGTGGGGGTCTACCAGATGGCCTGTCCTCAGGGAACGGTGGGGGTCTACCCGATGGCCTGTCCTCAGGAGATCGGTGGGGGTCTACCCGATGGCTTGTCCTCAGGAGATCGGTGGTGGTCTACCTGATGGCCTGTCCTCAGGAGATCGGTGGGGGTCTACCAGATGGCCTGTCCTCAGGGAACGGTGGGGGTCTACCCGATGGCCTGTCCTCAGAAGATCGGTGGGGGTCTACCCGATGGCTTGTCCTCAGGAGATCAGTGGTGGTCTACCCGATGGCCTGTCCTCAGGAGATCGGTGGGGGTCTACCCGATGGCCTGTCCTCAGTGGATCAGTGGGGGTCTACCCAATGGCGTGTCCTCAGGAGATTGGTGGGGGTCTACCCGATGGCCTGTCCTCAGGAGATGGGTGGGGGTCTACCCGATGGCCTGTCCTCAGGAGATGGGTGGGGGTCTACCCGATGGCCTGTCCTCAGGAGATGGGTGGGGGTCTACCCGATGGCCTGTCCTCAGGAGATCGGTGGGGGTCTACCCGATGGCCTGTCCTCAGGAGATCGGTGGGGGTCTATCCAAAAGCCTGTCCTCAGGAGATCGGTGGGGGTCTACCTGATGGCCTGTCCTCAGGAGATCGGTGGGGGTCTACCCGATGGCCTGTCCTCAGGAGATCGGTGGGGGTCTACCCGATGGCCTGTCCTCAGGAGATCGATGGGGGTCTATCCGATAGCCTGTCCTCAGGAGATCGGTGGGGGTCTACCTGATGGCCTGTCCTCAGGAGATCGGTGGGGGTCTACCCGATAGCCTGTCCTCAGGAGATCGGTGGGGGTCTACCATTTGTGAGATCAGTACTGTCATAGCGAGGCTGGAGCTAATAGCTCATTCATTAAATGGTACTGAAGTGTAATATCAAATACAGTCCATGGACGACCCTCAGTGCTGCCAATAGAGGCAGACTACATGACTTCTACCAGGCCCATTGCCAGGGGAGGGCTGACTGCTTCCCTCTATCCCACACACTGAACCTCTAGCCACCAATTTAAATTTTCGTGATACAAGTCAATCACACTTCCATAACCGATGAAAGCTGCGCTGTGATTGGTTGTTATATATTATACTGAGGTAACATGAAAGCTGTGCTGTGATTGGTTGTTATATATTATACTGCTGAGGTAACATGAAAGCTGCGCTGTGATTGGTTGTTATATATTATACTGCTGAGGTAACATGAAAGCTGTGCTGTGATTGGTTGTTATATTTTATACCGCTGAGGTAACATGAAAGCTGCGCTGTGATTGGTTGTTATATATTATACTGAGGTAACATGAAAGCTGCGCTGTGATTGGTTGTTATATATTATACCGCTGAGGTAACATGAAAGCTGTGCTGTGATTGGTTGTTATACATTATACTGCTGAGGTAACATGAAAGCTGTGCTGTGATTGGTTGTTATATATTATACTGCTGAGGTAACATGAAAGCTGTGCTGTGATTGGTTGTTATACATTATACTGCTGAGGTAACATGAAAGCTGTGCTGTGATTTGTTGTTATATATTATACTGCTGAGGTAACATGAAAGCCGTGCTGTGATTGGTTGTTATATATTATACCGCTGAGGTAACATGAAAGCTGCGCTGTGATTGGTTGTTATATATTGTACCGCTGAGGTAACATGAAAGCTGTGCTGTGATTGGTTGTTATATATTATACTGAGGTAACATGAAAGCTGCGCTGTGATTGGTTGTTATATATTATACTGAGGTAATATGAAAGCTGCGCTGTGATTGGTTGTTATATATTATACTGAGGTAACATGAAAGCTGCGCTGTGATTGGTTGTTATAGATTATACTGAGGTGACATGAAAGCTGTGCTGTGATTGGTTGTTATATATTATACTGAGGTAACATGAAAGCTGCGCTGTGATTGGTTGTTATATATTATACTGAGGTAACATGAGAGCTGTGCTGTGATTGGTTGTTATATATTATACTGCTGAGGTAACATGAAAGCTGCGCTGTGATTGGGTGTTATATATTATACCGCTGAGGTAACATGAAAGCTGCGCTGTGATTGGTTGTTATATATTATACTGAGGTAACATGAAAGCTGCGCTGTGATTGGTTGTTATATATTATACCGCTGAGGTAACATGAAAGCTGCGCTGTAATTGGTTGTTATATATTATACTGAGGTAACATGAAAGCAATGATGTGATTGGTTGTTATATATTATACTGCTGAGGTAACATGAAAGCTGCGCTGTGATTGGTTGTTATATATTATACTGAGGTAACATGAAAGCTGCGCTGTGATTGGTTGTTATATATTATACTGAGGTAACATGAAAGCTGCGCTGTGATTGGTTGTTATATATTATACTGAGGTAACATGAAAGCTGTGCTGTGATTGGTTGTTATATATTATACTGAGGTAACATGAAAGCTATGATGTGATTGGTTGTTATATATTATACTGGTGAGGTAACATGAAAGCTACGCTGTGATTGGTTGTTATATATTATACTGGGGTAACATGAAAGCTGTGCTGTGATTGGTTATTATATATTATACTGCTGAGGTAACATGAAAGCTGCACTGTGATTGGTTGTTATATATTATACTGAGGTAACATGAAAGCTGCGCTGTGATTGGTTGTTATATATTGTACTGAGGTAACATGAAAGCTGTGCTGTGATTGGTTGTTATATTTTATACCGCTGAGGTAACATGAAAGCTGCGCTGTGATTGGTTGTTATATATTATACTGCTGAGGTAACATGAAAGCCGTGCTGTGATTGGTTGTTATATATTATACTGCTGAGGTAACATGAAAGCCGTGCTGTGATTGGTTGTTATATACTATACCGCTGAGGTAACATGAAATCTGTGCTGTGATTGGTTGTTATATATTATACTGAGGTAACATGAAAGCTGCGCTGTGATTGGTTATTATATATTATACTGAGGTAACATGAAAGCTATGATGTGATTGGTTGTTATATATTATACTGCTGAGGTAACATGAAAGCTGTGCTGTGATTGGTTGTTATATATTATACTGAGGTAACATGAAAGCTGCGCTGTGATTGGTTATTATATATTATACTGAGGTAACATGAAAGCTATGATGTGATTGGTTGTTATATATTATACTGCTGAGGTAACATGAAACCTGTGCTGTGATTGGTTGTTATATATTACACTGAGGTAACATGAAAGCTGCGCTGTGATTGGTTGTTATATATTATACTGCTGAGGTAACATGAAAGCTGTGCTGTGATTGGTTTTTATATATTATACTGAGGTAACATGAAAGCTGTGCTGTGATTGGTTGTTATATATTATACTGAGGTAACATGAAAGCTATGATGTGATTGGTTGTTATATATTATACTGCTGAGGTAACATGAAAGCTGCGCTGTGATTGGTTGTTATATATTATACTGGGGTAACATGAAAGCTGTGCTGTGATTGGTTGTTATATATTATACTGCTGAGGTAACATGAAAGCTGCACTGTGATTGGTTGTTATATATTATACTGAGGTAACATGAAAGCTGTGCTGTGATTGGTTGTTATATATTATACTGAGGTAACATGAAAGCTGTGCTGTGATTGGTTGTTATATTTTATACTGCTGAGGTAACATGAAAGCTGCGCTGTGATTGGTTGTTATATATTATACTGCTGAGGTAACATGAAAGCTGCGCTGTGATTGGTTGTTATATATTATACTGCTGAGGTAACATGAAAGCTGCGCTGTGATTGGTTGTTATATATTATACTGAGGTAACATGAAAGCTGCGCTGTGATTGGTTGTTATATATTATAGCGCTGAGATAACATGAAAGCTGTCGTGTGATTGGTTGTTATATATTATACTGCTGAGGTAACATGAAAGCTGCGCTGTGATTGGTTGTTATATATTATACTGCTGAGGTAACATGAAAGCTGTGCTGTGATTGGTTGTTATATATTATACCGGTGAGGTAACATGAAAGCTGCGCTGTGATTGGTTGTTATATATTATACTGAGGTAACATGAAAGCTGCGCTGTGATTGGTTGTTATATATTATAGCGCTGAGATAACATGAAAGCTGTCCTGTGATTGGTTGTTATATATTATACCGGTGAGGTAACATGAAAGCTGCGCTGTGATTGGTTGTTATATATTATACTACTGAGGTAACATGAAAGCTGTGCTGTGATTGGTTGTTATATATTATACTACTGAGGTAACATGAAAGCTATGATGTGATTGGTTGTTATATATTATACTGAGGTAACATGAAAGCTGTGCTGTGATTGGTTGTTATATATTATACTGCTGAGGTAACATGAAAGCTGCGCTGTGATTGGTTGTTATATATTATACTGGGGTAACATGAAAGCTGTGCTGTGATTGGTTGTTATATATTATACTGCTGAGGTAACATGAAAGCTGCGCTGTGATTGGTTGTTATATATTATACTGGGGTAACATGAAAACTGAGCTGTGATTGGTTGTTATATATTATACTGAGGTAACATGAAGGCTGCTCTGTGATTGGTTGTTATATATTATACTGAGGAAACATGAAAGCTGCGCTGTGATTGGTTGTTATATATCATACTGAGGTAACATGAAAGCTGCGCTGTGATTGATTGTTATACATTATACTGCTGAGGTAACATGAAAGCTGCGCTGTGATTGGCTGTTATATATTATACTGCTGAGGTAACATGAAAGCTGTGCTGTGATTGGTTGTTATATATTATACTGAGGTAACATGAAAGCTGTGCTGTGATTGGTTGTTATATATTATACTGAGGTAACATGAAAGGTGTGCTGTGATTGGTTGTTATATATTATACTGCTGAGGTAACATGAAAGCTGCACTGTGATTGGTTGTTATATATTATACTGCTGAGGTAACATGAAAGCTGCGCTGTGATTGGTTGTTATATATTATACTGCTGAGGTAACATGAAAGCTGCGCTGTGATTGGTTGTTATATACTATACCGCTGAGGTAACATGAAAGCTGCGCTGTGATTGGTTGTTATATATTATACTGAGGTAACATGAAAGCTGCGTTGTGATTGGTTGTTATATTTTATACCGCTGAGGTAACATGAAAGCTGTGCTGTGATTGGTTGTTATATATTATACTGCTGAGGTAACATGAAAGCTGTGCTGTGATTGGTTGTTATATATTATACTACTGAGGTAACATGAAAGCTGCGCTGGGATTGGTTGTTATATTTTATACCGCTGAGGTAACATGAAAGCTGTGCTGTGATTGGTTGTTATATATTATACCGCTGAGGTAACATGAAAGCTGCGCTGTGATTGGTTGTTATATATTATACTGAGGTAACATGAAAGCTGTGCTGTGATTGGTTGTTATATATTATACTGAGGTAACATGAAAGCTCTGCTGTGATGGGTTGTTATATATTACACTGCTGAAGTAACATGAAAGCTGCGCTGTGATTGGTTGTTATATATTATACCGCTGAGGTAACATGAAAGCTGCGCTGTGATTGGTTGTTATATATTATACCGCTGAGGTAACATGAAAGCTGCGCTGTGATTGGTTGTTATATATTATACTGAGGTAACATGAAAGCTGTGCTGTGATTGGTTGTTATATATTATACTGCTGAGGTAACATGAAAGCTGCGCTGTGATTGGTTGTTATATATTATACTACTGAGGTAACATGAAAGCTGCGCTGTGATTGGTTGTTATATATTATACTGAGGTAACATGAAAGCTGTGCTGTGATTGGTTGTTATATATTATACTGAGGTAACATGAAAGCTCTGCTGTGATGGGTTGTTATATATTACACTGCTGAAGTAACATGAAAGCTGCGCTGTGATTGGTTGTTATATATTATACCGCTGAGGTAACATGAAAGCTGCGCTGTGATTGGTTGTTATATATTATACCGCTGAGGTAACATGAAAGCTGCGCTGTGATTGATTGTTATATATTATACTGAGGTAACATGAAAGCTGTGCTGTGATTGGTTGTTATATATTATACCGCTGAGGTAACATGAAAGCTGCTCTGTGATTGGTTGTTATATATTATACTGCTGAGGTAACATGAAAGCTGTGCTGTGATTGGTTGTTATATATTATACTGCTGAGGTAACATGAAAGCTGCGCTGTGATTGGTTGTTATATATTATACTGAGGTGACATGAAAGCTGTGCTGTGATTGGTTGTTATATATTATACTGAGGTAACATGAAAGCTGTGCTGTGATTGATTGTTATATATTATACCGCTGAGGTAATATGAAAGCTGTGCTGTGATTGGTTGTTATATATTATACTGCTGAGGTAACATGAAAGCTGCGCTGTGATTGGTTGTTATATATTATACTGCTGAGGTAATATGAAAGCTGTGCTGTGATTGGTTGTTATATATTATACTGCTGAGGTAACATGAAAGCTGTGCTGTGATTGGTTGTTATATATTATAGTGCTGAGGTAACATGAAAGCTGTGCTGTGATTGGTTGTTATGTATTATACCAGTGAGGTAACATGAAAGCTGCGCTGTGATTGGTTGTTATATATTATACTGAGGTAGCATGAAAGCTGTGCTGTGATTGGTTGTTATATATTATACCACTGAGGTAACATGAAAGCTGTGCTGTCATTGGTTGTTATACATTATACCGCTGAGGTAACATGAAAGCTGCGCTGTGATTGGTTGTTATATATTATACTGAGGTAACATGAAAGCTGCACTGTGATTGGCTGTTATATATTATACTGAGGTAACATGAAAGCTGCACTGTGATTGGTAGTTATATATTATACTGAGGTAACATGAAAGCTGCGCTGTGATTGGTTGTTTTATATTATACTGAGGTAGCATGAAAGCTGTGCTGTGATTGGTTGTTATATATTATACTGAGGTAACATGAAAGCTGTGCTGTGATTGGTTGTTATATATTATACTGAGGTAACATGAAAGCTGTGCTGTGATTGGTTGTTATTTATTATACTGAGGTAACATGAAAGCTGTGCTGTGATTAGCTGTTATATATTATACCGCTGAGGTAACATGAAAGCTGCGCTGTTATTGGTTGTTATATATTATACTGCTGAGGTAACATGAAAGCTGCACTGTGATTGGTTGTTATATATTATACTGAGGGAACATGAAAGCTGCGCTGTGATTGGTTGTTATATATTATACTGAGGTAACATGAAAGCTGCGCTGTTATTGGTTGTTATATATTATACTGCTGAGGTAACATGAAAGCTGCGCTGTGATTGGTTGTAATTAGAGATGAGCGAGCGTACTCGGATAAGCACTACTCGCTCGAGTAATTTGCTTTATCCGAGTATCGCTGTACTCGGGGCTAAAGATTCGGGTGCCGGCACGGAGCGGGGAGCTGCAGGGGAGAGCGGGGAGGAACGGAGGTAAGATCTTTCTCTCCCTCTCTCCCGCCCGCTCTCCCCTGCTCCCCGCTGCGACTTACCTGTCAGCCGCAGCGGCACCCGAATCTTTAGCCCCGAGTACAGCGATACTCGGATAAAGCACATTACTCGAGCGAGTAGTGCTTATCTGAGTACGCTCGCTCATCTCTAGTTGTAATATATTATACTGCTGAGGTAACATGAAAGCTGCGCTGTGATTGGTTGTTATATAATATAGTGCTGAGGTAACATGAAAGCTGTGCTGTGATTGGTTGTTATATATTATACTAAGGGAACATGAAAGCTGCGCTGTGATTGGTTGTTATATATTATACGGAGGTAACATGAAAGCTGTGCTGTGATTGGTTGTTATATATTATACTGAGGTAACATGAAAGCTGCGCTGTGATTGGTAGTTATATATTATACTGAGGTAATATGAAAGCTGTGCTGTGATTGGTTGTTATATATTATACTGAGGTAACATGAAAGTTGCGCTGTGATTGGTTGTTATATATTATACTGAGGTAACATAAAAGCTGCGCTGTGATTGGTTGTTATATATTATACCGCTGAGGTAACATGAAAGCTGCACTGTGATTGGTTGTTATTTAATATAGTGCTGAGGTAACATGAAAGCTGCACTGTGATTGGTTGCTATGGGCAACAAGGAAGTATTATGGTATGCAGTTTTGCTAAATAGGTCCAAAAGGTTTTTTTCACTGCAGTCGTCGCTCAGGGGTACATGAGACAAAATGTCTGCCAGCCGAGACAGGAGAGTGTTTTCTGTCCTCGATTTTCACGTCCAGCCGTCTGGTATTAGTGCGCAGTATCATTTCTAAACTAAGTGTGGTAAGTTTCTGCCCAGCGGGCACACGATTTGTAAGCGGTACTACCATTTTAAGGAAAAAAGATGGCATCTGGAAGCGACAGTCATGTGGCCGTCCACCAATGAGCGTGGAAACAGCGAAGTGCGTCCGTACGAGTGTCACACAAAGTCCTCAGAAAGCTCCCATCAGAGCGAGCAGAGAATTGGACGTCCTGCAGCCGACCGGGTGGAAGATTCTGCGCAAATGTTTGTAATGTTATCCCTACTCACTGTAATTATCACCGCCCCTGGAACCGGAAGACAGAGCGCGGGACGTTCTTTATGTGAGAGTCTGCGAGCTGTACCTGAAAGCGATGGAGGCATGGAGTCTTTAGTGATCGAGCCGCCCTTGAGCTTTCGGGCAACAAATGTAATATCAGAATCTGGGGGGCACCCGCCTACATGTAGTACGTGTGCGACTGCCCCCCAAAGTGATGTGTTGTGCGCTGTAACCTGTCGGACGGTGTGCGGACCCTTCTTACTCCATGAGGAAGCAATCCCAAGGGCTTCGTACCCAGATGCTACAGATATGGCTACTGCCGCAGCCGGAACAGGAAATTCCAGATTCCATCCCCCAACAGGATGGAGCGCCCCCCAATCTGACTTTGACATCACAAGTGAGCGGCTACTACCAAACAGATGGATTGGCGGTGCAGGCGGTGACGATAGTGACTTCTTCCTTCCGCCACGTTCCCCGGACTTTACACCTTGCAATAGAGTCTACATGACCCCCCACCACCCATCATGATCTGCGGCTTCCTAGAAGTCATTGCATCAGTTAGTCGTGATCCACTACAGCGTGTACGGCAGAAAACTGCCTCCAGGCTCCATGTGTGTCCGGTGACAGAGGGGGTCACACCGATCACCTCTGAGGGGGAAAATGTTTTTGATGTTGTACAACACAACTTTTTTGAGTTTCTGTTTCCATCTATATCATATTTCTGTATCTGAGTGTCATTACACGGAGTTATGGGGGTGTCACATCGGAGGGCTTACCTGTAATAACCCGGTATATATATTTAATTCTCAATCTTGCCATGCCGCCCCCTGTCTTCTATGTTCATCCCTGACAACCCCTCTGAAGTCCTGTAGACAAGGCGGTCCTGTCGCTTTAAGAGAAGGCTTCCTATTGTCATGTGGGGTTCTATGAGACACAAACCTCTGTACATCTGTAGACTCGCCGCCGCGGTCATTGCCGTACGCAGGTGACATAATATCACTTTTATTTTAATTAAGCCGCACTATAGACCGATCCCGAGCTGAACCTTTTCCGGCAGTAACAGACGCGTTTCAGGTCGCTAACCCGACGCCTTTGAATAGATGCTAACAGATCAGGGATCAAGAAGCCGCCGATTATACAGTTCTCATAAAGACTTCCAAAGGCCAGATCTAGCGGGGAGCGTGAAAGGTGCGTGATGAGATGCAGTTGTCTGTACATAGACCTGGCCGACCTCCCGCCGCGCCGAGGTGACAGATGCGTCGTGTAACAGCCTAATCTGGAGCTTCTTCAGACAGGAATGTGTGAGAATATTATCCCCGCTGCTTCCTTCGCAGCCACTGGCCGTCATGTGACTTTTACCGCTGACACCTCGCGAAGGATGGCATATAAGTACCTGAAGCGTTAACTGTTTCGCCAGTGAAGGACTTTCGGAACCTTGCTGTATAAAAGTACGATGGGGTCATACTGTGCGAATTAACCCTTTGGTGACCTGGACTGTTTTGGCAATAAGGACACAACGATTTTTTGGGATTTTGATCTCTACTTATCAAAAGCCATAAAGTTTTTTATTTTTCTCTCGACACGGCCATAAAACATGTTTTGTTTTTTTCAGTGGCGAGCTGCAGTTTTTATAGGCGCCATTTTTGGGGTGCATCACTTTTATACATTTTTTGGGGCGGGCAGGTAGAAAGCACATCAGTTCTGCCATGTTTTTTTTTACGGTCTTGATTATGCAGCGTAAATGACTGATAAATGTTTTTCTGCAGGTCGATCCGCTTGCGACAATACAAAATTGTATATTTATTTTTAGGTTTTACCACTTTTGCACAATAGTTATTGGAAACTTTTTTTATTTTTTGCATCGCAGCGTTCAAAGTCCCGTAACCTTTGGATATTCCAATCAGTGAAGTTCTGTGAGGGCTTGATTTGACATGTGTGTCCAATTTATTGTACCAATCATTATGAATGTGACAAGACCAAATGTGGGTTTTAAAAATTATTTTTACTTTATTTAAATAAAGAGGGGAAAGGGCACAAAAAGGTTTTTAATTTTGTTTGTTTTTTACAATTTTTTTTGTATTTATTTATTTACTCTTTTATCTGTCCCTGTAGGGGACTTGAACCTGCGATGCTATGATTGCACTGATAATACATTGCAGTACTTTTGTACTGCAGTGCATTATCACGACTCAAAGCGTGCACGGTCCATGGCAGACCCAGACCTCATTGTCTGGCATCCAGTTGCATGGCAAGCCATCAGTCCTCAAGGATTATATGGCAGAGGGCCGATGACATCACATTGGGAACGTCCTCCCCTCATGAACCGTTTACATGATGCAATCAACATTGATCGCAACATGTAAGGAGTTAACAGCGGGGATCGGTGTCCTCACAATTCGCGCTGTTGCAGACGGAGGCTGGCTGTAAGTCACAGCCGGCTCCCGCAGTGGATGGCAGGGGCTCAGATGTATGTTCATTCTCAGGAACTGCTTCCAAGTCAAGAGGTACATTTAAATCCTGGGGCGGGAAGAAGTTTAAGGTGCTTTACAGGAATCTAATAATGTTAAACTATTCTTAGGATGAATCATAAATATTAGATTAGTGGGGGTCCACCGCACGGGACCCTAACTGAAGAGGCTGCGATGCTTGGATGAGCGCTGCTGCCTCTTCTCAGACATGTGATGTCGTACATCGGTCACATGACCTGAAAGCAGACAGCCTCAGTCAACTGAATGGGACTGAGCTGCAATACCAGGCACATCCACTATGAAACGTACAGCACTGTGCCTTGTAGGCAGTGAAATGATAACAGCGCTCATCCAAAAACTGCGAACCCCACTGGTCTGATATCAATAACCTATCCTGAGGAAAGGTCATCCGTATCATAGTCCTGGAAAACCCTTTTTTTTTTTTTTAAAGGGACAGCCCATCGATATTTGATTAGCGGGGATCCAATCTCCAGGACACCTGCCGAATAACAGAATGAAGTGGCCACAGCGCTCCAGCAAATGCAACTTCCCTTCATTGTTTGTAAAGGCACGTTGGCTTGCGTCTGTATGAGCGGCCATGCCTTTTATGCAGTCAAGGGCATGTGTAAAGCAGAGGCAGACCATGTGACTGCTATGTGGCCCTTGGAGTGAAGTGGCCCTCCGAGCTCCGCTTGCACCATCCCTTTTATTACTGGGTAGCAAGAACATGTGTAGGATCTATCTCTGCAGAGGAACTGCATTGTTAGCAAAGAGGTGCAGAACTGACCCAAAAGTCATTTTAAAGGGCTTGGAACAAGAAACAAGCGCCAGACTCTCCGGTCCTGAGTGGTGGAGCAGACACCAGAATGGGGGCCCATGTAAGTTTTTGCTATGGAGCCCCACCTCTTCTATGTACATTGCTGTAGGCGGCTCAGTCCCATTCACAGGAACGCTGCAGTACAAGACGCCGCCTTCCAACAAAAGTGGAGCTGTTTCTAGAAAGAAGAAAGGCGTCCTACCGGTCAGTTATTGGGCGCAGGGTCGGCATTGGATGTAGACCGGCTACAGATTGACCATAGATGTTGCAGCACTGTGACCGTTGTATAATAGAGAGTGCATTATAAGGAGCTGCAGCATGAATAACGTAACGACTTCATTATTTGTCCGCAGGTCTCATTGTGTACCTAGGCATGATGGTGGGAGCGTTCCTGTGGGGAGGAATGGCTGACCGGATCGGTAGAAGACAGTGCCTGCTCATCTCGCTCTCTGTCAACAGCGTCTTTGGCTTCTTTTCCTCATTTGTTCAAGGCTATGGGACATTCTTGTTCTGCAGACTTCTGTCCGGTGTGGGGTAAGACACCTCTAATCTATCCTATCTATCTATCTATCTATCTATCTATCTATCTATCTATCTATCTATCTATCTATCTATCTCATATCTATCTATCTATCTATCTATCTATCTATCTATCTATCTATCTATCTATCCCATATCTATCTATCTATCTCATATCTATCTATCTATCTCATATCTATCTATCTATCTATCTATCTATCTATCTATCTATCTATCTATCTATCTCATATCTATCTATCTATCTATCTATCTCATATCTATCTATCTATCTATCTATCTATCTATCTATCTATCTATCTCATATCTATCTATCTATCTATCTCATATCTATCTATCTATCTATCTATCTATCTCATATCTATCTATCTATCTATCTATCTATCTATCTATCTCATATCTATCTATCTATCTCATATCTATCTATCTATCTCCTATCTATCTATCTATCTATCTATCTATCTATCTATCTAATATCTATCCATCTCCTATCTATCTATCTATCTCATATCTATCTATCTATCTATCTATCTATCTATCTATCTATCTATCTCCTATCTATCTATCTATCTATCCCATATCTATCTATCCATCTCATATCTATCTATCCATCTCATATCTATCTATCTATCTATCTATCTATCTATCTATCTATCTATCTATCTATCTATCTATCTATCTATCTATCTCATATCTATCTATCTATCTCCTATCTATCTATCTATTTATCTATCTATCTCATATCTATCTATCTCATATCTATCTATCTATCTAATATCTATCTATCTCATATCTATCTATCTAATATCTATCTATCTCATATCTATCTATATAATATCTATCTATCTCATATCTATCTATCTATCTATCTCCTATCTATCTATATATCTATCTCCTATCTATCTATCTATCTATCTACCTCATATCTATCTATCTACCTCATATCTATCTATCTATCTATCTATCTATCTATCTATCTCCTATCTATCTATCTATCTATCTATCTATCTATCTCATATCTATCTATCTCATATCTATCTATCTATCTAGCTATCTCCTATCTATCTATCTACCTCATATCTATCTAATATCTATCTATCTACTATCTATCTATCTACCTCATGTCTATCTATCTAATATCTATCTTTCTCATATCTATCTATCTATCTATCTATCTATTCCATTTATATCTATCTATCTATCTCATATCTATCTATCTATCTATCTATCTATCTATCTATCTTCTATCTATCTGTCTATCTATCTATCTCATATCTATCTATCTATCTATTTATCTCATATCTATCTATCTATCTATCTATCTCATATCTATCTATCTATCTATCTATCTCATATCTATCTATCTATCTATCTATCTCATATCTATCTATCTATCTATTTATCTCATATCTATCTATCTATCTATCTATCTCCTATCTATCTTTCTCATATCTATCTATCTATCTATTCCATTTATATCTATCTATCTATCTTTCTCATATCTATCTATCTATCTATCTATCTATCTATCTATTCCATTTATATCTATCTATCTCCTATCTATCTATCTATCTATCTATCTATCTATCTATCTATCTATCTATCTATCTCATATCTATCTATCTATCTATCTATCTGTCTATCTATCTATCTCATATCTATCTATCTATCTATCTATCTATCTATCTATCTATTTATCTCATATCTATCTATCTATCTCATATCTATCTATCTATCTATTTATCTCATATCTATCTATCTATCTATCTATCTATCTATCTATCTATCTATCTATCTATCATCTATCTATCTATCTATCTATCTCCTATCTATCTCCTATCTATCTATCTATGTTCAATCTATCTCCTATCTATCTATCTATCTATCTATCTATCTATCTATCTATCTATCTATCTATCTATCTATCCTCTATCTATCTATCTATCTATCTCATATCTATCTATCTACTATCTATCTATCTATCTCCTATCTATCTCATATCTATCTCTCTCTCTCATATCTATCTCATATCTATCTATCTATCTCATATCTATCTATCTATCTCTCATATCTATCTATCTATCTATCTATCTATCTATCTATCTATCTATCTATCTATCTATCTATCTATCTATCTATCTATCTATCTCCTATCTATCTATCTATCTATCTATCTATCTATCTATCTATCTATCTATCTATCTATCTATCTATCTATCCCATATCTATCTATCTCCTATCTATCTATCTATCTCTCTCTCATATCTATATCTCTGTATCTCATATCTATAGTAAAGTGATGGCTTTTGAAATGGGGAGATGTAAATCCCCCCAAATTGTTGCATCTTTAGGCCCAAAATAGGTTGCGTCACTAAGGGGTTAAAGAAGATAATTCCAATCCACTAACAGCAAACGAAGAATACGGAGAAGAATTGGACCACAAGATATATTAGAAAGTTGCAGAACTTTTTATTACGCAGTAAATAAGCTTCATTTACACGGAATCATGTCAGGGTGGCGACAGAGGAAGCTCGTGTGTAAGCGGCCTAGCGTCAGTCAGTGATACTAAGTCATCTGCCTACTCTCATGGTGCCTGTAGTTGGGGCTGTCAGGAACTACAGAGCAGGTAACTATCAGTGTCCTTGTAAATAGTCCCCGGGTGGTTGTGACTAGTCCCCAGCTGGTTGTGAACAGTCCCCGCCTGGTTGTGACTAGTCCTCGGCTGGTTGTGACTAGTCCTCGGCTGGTTGTGACTTGTCCCTGGCTGGTTGTGACTAGTCCTTGACTGGTTGTGACTAGTCCTCGGCTGGTTGTGACTATTCCCTGGCTGGTTGTGAACAGTCCCCGGCTGGTTGTGACTAGTCCCTGGCTGGTTGTGACTAGTCCTCGGCTGGTTGTGAACAGTCGCCGGCTGGTTGTGAACAGTCCCTTGCTGGTTGTGAACAGTCCCCAGCTGGTTGTGGCTAGTCCCCGGCTGGTTGTGGCTAGTCCCCGGCTGGTTGTGACTAGTCCCCGGCTGGTTGTGACTAGTCCCCGGCTGGTTGTGACTAGTCCCCGGCTGTTTGTGACTAGTCCTCGGCTGGTTGTGACTAGTCCTCGGCTGGTTGTGAACAGTCCCCGGCTGTTTGTGACTAGTCCTCGGCTGGTTGTGACTAGTCCCCAGCTGGTTGTGACTAGTCCCCGGCTGTTTGTGACTAGTCCTCGGCTGGTTGTGACTAGTCCCCGGCTGGTTGTGACTAGGTCCCAGGCTCTGTTCTGTGGTCACTGTGATAGCAGGCAGCAGATCAGTCACAGAGTCAGGGTGTAATGAGCCGTGTAATGTAATATTACCGTACGCTGCTGCTTACAATTAGCACCTCGTCTCACTCCTCTACAGTCCGCTGCTGGATTCACCGTTTCCCACGTCTCCACCTAAAATAAAATACTGTTGTGTAGAGATGAGGAGCTCGAGGCCTCAATCCAGCAATAGTGGGGGTCTTAGAGATCGGACCCCATTGTCACATCTGAGCCTTCCATCAGACGTATATGTCACCAATATTCCCCGATATACAGTCGCAATCAATATTAGTCACCCCCCCCCATTACAAATTAGATCAATTTGCAAAATTTACAAACTTTCTGCTGTTTGCAAATAAAAGAGAAGAGAATCAAACAAGAATGTAATTAACTCCACACAACTAATATAACAAGAGCACCAGAAACTGCCACTTTAATGACTCCTGCAATCTCAGAATTATCCCCCCCTCCATGACGAGCGTCTTCATTACTTAGTAGAGCACCTCTTACTGTTCTGACCGGCTGTAGATGTGATGTACAGCCAGACCTGTTTTACAGGTGCGTGCCTGTAAAGATGGGACATGTGTGCACAATAGTGAATGCACGCATTGTCTTCAATGGAGCCAGCTGCTGCCGACGGCTCGATTGAAGACAATGGCCTGTCGGCACCCCGTAATTGGTTTTCAGGGAAGAGCTTTAAATATAAGCTCTTCCCTGAAAAACAAACATTTTAGTGTAAAAAATGCGGTGTCCCCGGCGGGGATGAATAACACATCTGCCGTATGCGGTAGATGTTTTCTTCATCCCCGCAGGAAATAAAAAATTCCCTCCTGCACCTGCCACATCTGTTACAGATGCGGCAAAGAAATTCTAAATCCCCCCCGGGAATAAAGAATTCCCTACCGCAGCTGTCACAGATGACAGCTGCGGTAGGGGATCCAGCTGCCTGCATCCTGCAATTGTTTTTCAGGGAAGGGCTTTAAGTATAAGCCCTTCCCTGAAAAACATGGCAAAATAGTGTAAAAAGTAATAAACACCACATACTCACCTTCCTTCAGCTGCCGGGGCTCAGCTGCGTCCTCTCTGCGCTGCCCATGGTTCTCCACTGCAGTTCTTTCTGCAGGCGGGAATTTAAAATCCCCCCCTGCTGAAAGAGCTGCTTCTGATTGGCTGAGGTACTCAGCCAATCACAGGCAGTTCTTCATCCCCGCGGGGACACGGCAGCAGTGGAAAGGTAAGTTTTTTTAGTTTGTTTTTTTTACACTAAAATTCTTGTTTTTTAGGGAAGGGCTTATATGTAAAGTCCTTCCCTGAAAAGCAATTCAGGGGTGCCAGCAGACCATTGTCTTCAATGGAGCCGCCGGCAGCAGCTGCGGCTCCGTTGAAGGCAATGCACGGACCTTCATACATGCGTGTTTTTGCATGTACAGGGGTGCACACCTATATACGCACCTACGTACGCATAAAAACACGCTTATGTGAAGCCACCCTAATGGCCAGGTTACTAATATCCTTGGGTGTGTGCTGCAGCCGCCTTCTTCACATCCCACCTGTGGAGTTCAAGTCAGGTGACTGTGACGGCCACTCCAGAGTCATCCAGCATGTCTTCTGAAACTAAGCCTTGGTGGACCTTGGGGTCTGCTTGGGATCGTTGTCCGCTTGGAAGGTCCAATCATGTCCAAGCTTCAGCTTCCTCAAAGAAGACATGATGTTTTTTTCCTAGGATTTCCTGATACTTGATTGAGTCCATCTTGTCCCCCACGTTCTGTAGGTTTCCAAAGGAAGCCCCAGAACACCACCGCCATGCTACACTGTAGCATCACCCAGCCATTGCCATGCTTCACTGTAGCATCACCCAGCCACCGCCATGCTACAGTGTAGCATCACCCAGCCACCACCATGCTACACTGTAGCATCACCCAGCCATTGCCATGCTTCACTGTAGCATCACTGAGCCACTGCCATGCTTCACTGTAGCATCACCCAGCCACCACCAGTCCTGCAGACTGCTGATCCAGAGACCCAAAAAATTCCAGTTTTGTTTCATCGAGTCCTAATACTTCTGTGACTTATTTATATGGTTTTCAGCATATTGGAAATGCCTTTTCCTGTGCTTTTGGGCCAACAGAGGTGTGTGTCTTGGAATTCAAGCATGAAGACCTTCAGGCCTCATGTCCATGGGTACGCATGGATTCTGAGTTTGGAATCCTGCAGCGGATTCCACCCGTGCCCACAGACATGAGGTAAAAAAATACATTTACTCACCTGTCCGGACACGGCGCAGGTCTCCTCCGTTGCAGCTGGATCTTCTTTCGTCTGCACGGCGGATGCGCTTGGCACATTGGCCGGTGTGTTGACCGCAGGAGCTGTGCCTTTTTTAAAAATCTCCTGCTTTCCCGTGGATCTGCGGCACGCTCTCTCTTAACGTTTTAAACCGCACTCTTAACTTAGTAATAGTTCTTACATGCAGTCAAACGTGACAGTTAACAAAGCCCGAGCCAGTCCGGGTATTTGATGTGTTTTATCTCAAGCACACCTGATACAACTAGTGAAGCCTTTGATTAGTTATATCAGGTGTGTTTGAGACAATACCTGATTTACAAATGTGCGCTCTTATGAGACATTCTATGCATGGGGTTAAATAATTCTGAAAGTGCAGTAGTCATTAACCCTGTAAAGCTCCAGTACGTACAGTTATACCATGGACGTTTGGAGTTTGTATTAAGCGGGATCAGAAGCTGATCTCGCTCCATACCATGTTGGTGAGGACTATTTCTAACAGCTGACACTTGCGAGCAATAGCCGCAATGAGTGCCCACAGTGATTGCGGCTCTTAACCCTTTAAATGCTGTCAGCACCTGCATTGTATGGAACAGGAACCCCTTCCCAGATTGGATGTACTTTTACATCCTAGGGCAGGAAGGGGTTAAGGCATTCTCTAGGATTGTCATCCAGCTTTCCTACTCTTCTGATTGGCTAGTTTACCTATTTATGCAGCAAAACGGAAAAAAAAATAGATAGATATGGATAGATTTTAGCCATGTAACAGTCTTAATTTTTTTGCAGCATCGGTGGATCGATTCCTATCGTCTTCTCATATTTCTCAGAATTTCTGGCCCAGGAAAAGCGGGGAGAGCATCTGAGCTGGCTGTGCATGTTCTGGATGATCGGGGGTATCTACGCCTCAGCCATGGCCTGGGCTATCATTCCTCATTATGGTGAGTTAGAGGGGTATCATTTCTCCTAGTAGGTGTTAGAAGACATAAAAGGCCCTCTGGGAAATTTGGTATGCAAATGGGATAATACCTTTGCAGCACCACCTATTGGAAGGTAACATTCCTACAAGTCAATGTCCAACCTTTTAACAAGCACTAGCAATATTTTCCCCCTGAGATGCGACAGCGATGATTATGAAACTAATGATTTTCAATGGTTTCATACTCATTTGCGATGTTTCAGCAGAGCTTCGCATCGCAGAGAAGAAATCTGCAATATCACTCAGTGTTTTCAATGGGGCCAGCAGCAGCACCTATTGAAGACATAGGGGGTATATCGTGGACTTCTGCCACAGCTATGACAGCTGTGACAGCTGTAGTAGGGGTTTCCATCATCCCTGCGGGGATGGCAGAAGTCCAGGCTGCTGCCGGCCCCATTAAAAGCAGTGGGTTGTAGGCAACCCCCGCAGCATGATTTATAAGCCCTTCCCTGAAAATCATCTCTAGCTGCTGAAAAAAATGATATACTCACCTCTCCGCCTCCTGAAAGGGCTGTGCTGATTGGCTGAGCGCTCACCCAATTACAGGCAGCGCTCAGCCAATCAGCACAGCCCTTTTCAGGAAAGTGCAGGACAGCAGTGCAAGGGAGCAATCCGGAGGACGCGCCTGAGCGGCGGAGAGGTGAGTGTATAATTTTTTTTTTTTACCAGCTAGGAATGATTTTCAGGGAATTGATTATATTTCAAACCCTTCCCCGAAAATCATACTGCGGAGGTTGCCACAAAACCACTGCTTTCAATGGGGCCGGCAGCAGAAGCGCCGACCCCATTGAAAGCAATGGGATAGCATCCTGGACTTCTGCCACAGCTGTCACAGAAGTGGCAGAGGATCCTGGTGGATCTTTTGTCGTCCCGTTATTATAGGATGGTGATTCATGCGGATGGCCGAGCTGTAATACTGCATTTTCCCTGCAGGGAATTTGAGGCTGGCCGCAGCTTTAGCTGGCAAGATCTGCTGTTTGATGGGTGTGCCAGGAGCAGGACTTGGGGTGATAAGTTGATCGCCTCAAGCCCCAGAGCTCAGAGGGGTTGTGTGTCTTCGCACAGCCCTTTTAACCCCTTAGCACCTCAGGATGTATATGTATGCATTGGGTACATAGCAATAGCATGATCATTTAAATGCCCCAATCGGTGTTTGGGGGTCCAAAAAGCCCCCCCTCTTCATGATAAAATCACTTACCATGACCACCTGGGGCCTTCTGAAGGTCCCCAGAGGTGCCGTGACTGATTGCCTATCTAGACATGCCTGTGGAACGTCTTCATAGACTGCCTGTCAGAATGTGGTATAATGCAATACATACTCACATACTCAAAACATTAATACTCACCTACCGCCGGCGTTCCAGTCCTCGGATATCATTGAATGGCTGTGATTGTTTAATCCAGGGCCGGCTTTCATTGGCTGATGCGGCGCTGGATTAACCAATCAGAGCATTATCTTGCTGGAGGCGGGATATTCAAGCCCCGCTTCCAGGAAGAAATGCTCTGTTGGCATGGAGGAGGACACGGCAGCCTGCAGCAGCGCCGCAGACGATCGCGAGGACCGGAAAAAGTTGTATTAATTATTAGAAAGAAATAACAGTTAAAAGTTTTTAAACACCCCCTTTTCCTATATTTATAATAAAAACTCAAACCAAAAAAAAATAAAACCTGTTTGGTATTACATCGAATCTCTCAAAGTAAGACATTATTTATCCTGAACGCCATCGGAAAAAAATACAGCGCTAGAAGCGCCCGTTTTTGGTCACCTCATCTGCAGGAAAAATGTTAATAAAAAGAGATCAAAAACTGGTATGTATTCCAAAATGGTACCAATAGAAACTACAGGACGTCCCCCAAAAAACAAGCCCTCATATAACTATGGCGACGGGAAAAAAAAAAAGGTTATGGTGGGCGGAAAATGGCGGCAAAAAATATATATTTTTCAAATATACTTCATTTTTTAAAAGCAGTTTAGCAAAAAAATGAACATTTGGTGTCATTGTAATAGTTTTTCAGTATATTATATAGCAAATACAACTCATCCTGCAAGAAAACAAGCCCTCCGATAGCCACGTTGATGCAAAAATAAAAGTAGAGAGGAGAAAGCAAAAATGGAAAAAAAGGTGCACGTCCTTAAAGGGTTAAAGTTTGCTAAGAATAGTGGAGAGCAGGCAGAAGTCTATGCTTGGCCAACCTCATTGTCTTCGCCCTGGACCTGGTCCAAGAGCAGTAATCACACCTTGTTCTCCCCACAGGATGGAGCTTCCAGATGGGTTCGGCGTATCAGTTTCATAGCTGGCGGGTGTTTGTTTTGGTTTGTGGATTTCCTTCCGTGTTCGCCATCGGAGCGCTGACCACCATGCCAGAGAGTCCTCGCTTCTATCTAGAGGTAGGAAGAAGATTGAACAGCTGGTTCCTAAAGGGAACTTGTGCTGCCCGGACCACCAGCCACATCCAACCCTAGCAGGTGTCCACATTGTAGAGAGAGAACACATGGTCTACAGAGATAGAAGTCATCGGGCTCTTCCCGGCCAGCTTGGTCTCTATATGCAAATAGGCAATATTTGACACATACACTGAATGGCCACTTTATTAGCTGCCGGCTCTTTCCCTGTATGGAAATTCTCCCCGTGACCCCAGGGACATCCTGGATCCTCTGATATATGAGGATAGACATCTCAAGGAAATGCTGCAGTTCTGAAGACCAAAGGAGGTCCAACGCGCTTCTAGATGGGGGTCTCTCAAGTAGCCACTCAGTGTAGATGCCATAGCGAGGAGCTCTCCTGTTTCGGACCACTCTTCAGCCGGAGTAATGACCTGCTGCATAGAGTAGACTTGGAAGGGCCACGTATTACGCAGCTCTGCTGGAGATGAAAGCTTCTCTCTGGGGGACATAGCAGCCGGACACACAGTGGACCACCTACTCGGCTTGCTTTAGTGAAGGTCTTTTCTTAGGGCCCTTTTACATGGAACGATAATCATTCATATTCTGGCTGGATCGCGGGAATAGGAATGATATCATTCAGTGTAAATGCCGGCAGCGACTGAATGATGAATGATAATTCATTCATAGTTCAGTTTCTGCAGGCATAGATATCAAATGATGATCGGCCCGTGTAAAGAGGCCGCCACGCATCTATGAACGAAGGCCTATTTACTCTGAATGGAGGTGGGCAACTGAAGCAATCTCCGGCCCGTCCCCCTCCATTCGCTGAGGACCCTAAGCGTATAGCTTGTAAGCTTCTGATATACAATAAGTTACCCTATTCATTGGCAGCAAACACTTCCTTTAAATGGTATAATATATTAGAAGATTACATTTAGGGGATTGATGATCGGTACAGATCATAGGAATTCTACTTTAAGAGTATCAACATTTCAAATTAGCGTTCACTAAAGAGCAGCTGTCATGGCCGCATATCAGCGGGCCGGCTGCATAGCTTTGCAGCTATAACCCTGCTAAACTCCAATGATATCCTTCTTTTGTTCATACTCAACCCATTCCTCCATCCGAGCTTTCCTTAGATTCAGTTGTCAAGTGGGCGGTCCCCACCGCTGACTGTCAATGAGTGATGTCAGATTTGGTTGGCAGTGAGCGGTGGGGGCTGCCCACTTGACACATTACAAGTGTTTGGAGCAGAATCTAAGGACAGCTGGTACAGCGAACGGGGATGAGTATGAACAAAAGAAAGGCTGCAATAGAATCTGTAGATACGAAACAATGCAGCCAACCCCGCAGACATGGGAACATGGCAGGTCCTACAAAACAATGTAACCAACCCCGCAGACATGGGAACATGGCAGGTCCTACATAACAATGTAACCAACCCCGCAGACATGGGAACATGGCAGGTCCTACAAAACAATGGAGCCAACCCCACAGACATGGAGACATGGCAGGTCCTACAAAACAATGTAACCAACCCCGCAGACATGGGAACATGGCAGGTCCTACAAAACAATGCAGCCAACCCCACAGACATGGGAACATGGCAGGTCCTACAAAACAATGCAGCCAACCCCACAGACATGGAGACATGACAGGTCCTACAAAACAATACAGCCAACCTCGCAGACATGGGAACATGGCAGGTCCTACAAAACAATACAGCCAACCTCGCAGACATGGGAACATGGCAGGTCCTACAAAACAATGCAGCCAACCCCACAGACATGGGGACATGGCAGGTCCTACAAAAGGATGCAGCCAACCCCACAGACATCGGGACATGGCAAGTCCTACAAAAGGATGCAGCCAACCTCGCAGACATGGGGACATGGCAGGTTCTACAAAACAATGCAGCCAACCCCGCAGATCATGGGGACATGGCAGGTCCTACAAAACAATGCAGCCAACCCCGCAGACATGGGGACATGGCAGGTTCTACAAAACAATGCAGCCAACCCCATAGACATCGGGACATGGCAGATCCTACAAAAGGATGCAGCCAACCTCGCAGACATGGGAACATGGCAGGTCCTACAAAACAATGCAGCCAACCCCGCAGACATGGGAACATGGCAGGTCCTTCAAAACAATGCAGCCAACCCCACAGACATGGGGACATGGCAGGTCCTACAAAAGGATGCAGCCAACCCCACAGACATTGGGACATGGCAGGTCCTACAAAACAATGCAGCCAACCCCACAGACATGGAGACATGGCAGGTCCTACAAAACAATGCAGCCAACCCCATAGACATCGGGACATGGCAGATCCTACAAAACAATGCAGCCAACCCCGCAGACATGGGAACATGGCAGGTCCTACAAAACAATGCAGCCAACCCCGCAGACATGGGAACATGGCAGGTCCTTCAAAACAATGCAGCCAACCCCACAGACATGGGGACATGGCAGGTCCTACAAAAGGATGCAGCCAACTCTGCAGACATGTGGACATGGCAGGTTCTATTTCAAAACCAGCACTACCTCATCAAAATGAGCAATGCCATAAACATAAATGAGCCATATGTAGCCCTGAACGTCTTCTCTGTATTATTATTTATTATAACACATCTAAGAATTTCACACCTGCCTTTAAGATGTCATTATTTTGCATATGTTCTTACCCACAATGCCATACATTACTAATAATATTCTATTTCCAAACTCTTCTCCAGAATGGAAAACACGATGAAGCTTGGATGGTGCTCAAGCAGGTCCACGATACCAACATGCGGGCCAAGGGCCATCCAGAGAGGGTTTTCTCTGTAAGTACTTATTATAGGCAACACTTAGTTAAGCCTTCCTTAGGCGGTAATGTTGACGGGTCCTCCACCTCTTAACAGGACCGGTAAATGATCTTCCAGGTCTCTTCACATGTTTACCATGGGTGTAACTACCAGGGTAGGAGGTATAGCGGTCACCCTTGGCTTGGCTCTAAAAGTGCCTAGAAAAATAACAGTAAAGTTAGCTGAACCTGCTGATTTGGGCATGTGTATGGGGGTGTCCTTACTCTTCCCCAATAGAAAAATTCGGGGGAAAGAAAGATTGGGCATTTTGGATATTTATATATTGAGCTTGGTTCTGGTACAGTATATATGTACTATTGTTATATTTATGCACTGAACTTGGTTCTTGTGCGATATTTGTGTATTGAACTTGGTTCTGATGCAGTATTTATATCCTAAGTATGGTTCTGGTGCTGTATTTATGTACTAAGCTTGGTTCTGGTGCTGTATTTATATACTGAGCTTGGTTTTATAGAGTATATATGTATTGGTGTTACATTTATGTACTGAACTTGTTTGTTATGCTTTATTTATGTACTGAACTTGGCCCTGGTACAGTATTTATGTACTGACCTTGATTCTGGTGCTGTAGTAATGTACTAAGCTTGGTTCGGGTGCTGTATTTATATACTGAGCTTGGTTCTGGTGCTGTTTTAAAGTTATGAGCTTGGTTCTGGTGCCGTATTTATATACTGAGCTTGGTTCTGGTGCTGTATGTATGTACTAAACTTGGCCCTGGTACAGTATTTATGTACTGACCTTGATTCTGATGCTGTATTTATGTTATGAGCTTGGTTCTGGTGCTGTATTTATGGGCTGATCTTGGTTCTGGTGCTGTATTTATGTACTAAGTTTGATTCTGGTGCTGTATTTATATACTGAGCTTTGTTCCAGAGCAGTATTTACTCTTTGAGCTGTTCTGGTGCTGTATTTATGCAATAAGCTTGGTTCTGGTGCTGTTTTTAAGTTATGAGCTTGGTTCTGGCACTGTATTTATGCTATGAGCTTGGTTCCTGTACAGTATTTATTCATTGAGCTGTTCTGGTGTGGGTACGCTGCTATCTTGATGCTTATTGCAGAAGCAGAGTACATGTAGTATGACTATCAGTGCAATATATATATTTTTTTTATTTGTGACTGGGGAGCGGGCACCAAAAATAATTCTGCACAGGGTGCCATCCAACCTAAGGCCAGCACTGCCACTCTCTCTTATGGCGGTTTCTACAAGGTTGCAGGTATGCCTTTATTTACTGGCCCTCTGACTTTATCTCTGCAGGTCACCCAGATAAAGACCATTAAACAAGAGGATGAGCTGATTGAGATCCAGTCTGACACCGGGACTTTGCTCCGACGCTGGATGATCCGGATCCTTAATTTGTCTCAGCAGGTAGGACTCTTCTGTACAGAGTAAGATATTAGAATGACCCGTCCGGACTCACGACATAATGATGCCCCACATTCCATGAAGCATCGGCGGCCATTTTGATGGCGATGCTGGAATTTCTGGAGTACCCAGTAGTCACCAGTGAGGGGGATCAAGTCAAGAAGCATCGATCAATGAGCTCAGTGCTCATCTAGTAGGCCTTTGCACGGGCCGCTTCAGATTCTATCGTTTGTCCTCATAGAGTTTCATCATTTTCAGCGTGCTGCCGACAATGAGGATCTTATGTACCGCATAAGCGATGTGATTAGCTGATGAACGAACATTTGCTCATCAGCTGATTGGTGGCCCCTTTACACGGCACGATGATGAGGGAAACAAACATTTATAGGAAACAGCATAATAAAGCTATATGATGCTGCAAAGAGACCCCACGCATATCACTGAAGCTATCAGCCTCCATACAGACCTCCAGGATGTAAATGTACGCTCCGTAGCGTTAAAGTTTTAAATAAGCTACAGACCATAAGTATACAGTGAGGAGGATGAGCTGTGATCTCCTCTATTATACCTGTGTGACAGGAGCTGTGTGATCCTCATCAGTAACTGTGACAGGAGTGTCTGTGTCCTCCTGCAGCCAGGTCCTGTGTAACAGCATCACACAGACTGAGAAACTGACTAGAAAGTGAACACATAACCCCAAGTAGATCTTAGCTGGTTAGAAGTGAGATCACATGACCATCTGAGGAGAAAGAGGTTGAAAGTTTGAGATAGAGAAGTGTAACTAGCCAATCTAACACTAGCTGATTTGTATATACTGTGGGGCTAGCTACATAATGAGTTAATTAAAATATCACTGGAGTGGCACTTTAATAATACGTGTAATAAAAAGTCAGCACATGCTATGATGCCCACGCATACATGTTTCAAATCACGGCATAGTGAACCATTTGATATAACCAGAATTCTTGAAACAAACTGACCGATACTTTAGAAGGAGTTTGTTATGTCCGTGAGGGCCGTGGGAATAATGACCTGCATGAACACAACCAATTTTATGCCTAGATAAGGGGCTGGAGGAAGAAAGGGGAGTTGGGACATGCATACACGACCGGACACCAACATCAAGCAAACATAAACCAGACATGCATACAAACACCCACAAGGAAAACAGGGACATGGGCCCTACACCAACACCAGAGGCCACATACTTACCAACGAACTAAAAAACCAAGAGAGGTGGAGTTGCTAATAAATACCTACGAGGTATTGGTTTGTACTTTGGCCAAAACAGTAAGCTCACAAGCACACGTTAAGGGTCCTCGCTCTCTTGTGAGTACCTACACTAACAAGACATCTGCAACAAAGGAAAGGGGGACCTGGCCTACCAACAGGGTGATCGTCCTGATAGGGATGGCCCCACGCTGAAACCTAATAGGAACCAACCGTTGCGCCCTAGATGGTAATGAGCATGAACACCAGACATGGGAAATACAACATAATACACACTGAACAGGACAGTTCACACCTAGTTTAGTCAGCAACTGCAGACATACACAGAACACAACCCTGTTCACACCAAGTGACTGCAATATAAAGGGAACACCACACAGAACAAGTCATTGTTCCCACCAAAAGTCTACTTACCTCACAGACAGAAGGAAACCCAACTCAGAATTTCATACATGCGTACAACAACAGGAATTAGTTCAAGTGTCCACACACCGAGAAAAGGGAAAGAGCCAGACAGCAGTCTAACGTAAAAGGAACATGTCAGATGTCACCCACCTGACAACATACAAGACATCAGATGTCTGGAGGCCACACCTGATAAAAGGGAAGACAGCAGGGGTCCACAGAATATGCAGACAGGGAGATCAGGTGTCCAGACCATCTTCAGGGAAGGTGAGGAAGCAACTCAAACAAGCAGTATGCATGACACTAAGTACTGAGTGGGAATGAGATAATGAATAATTGACCAGTACCCTCTAGTACCCATACCTGTAGAAGTGTGCTCCTGGAAGCCTATAGAACTACAGGTCCCAGGAGCAAGAGATACAGAGTCGTTGGAATCAAATTAAACTTTCTCTGCGTGATTGTTACATTGATATAAGTGAATACAATATCAGAGTAAAAGGATCATTTATTGTGGAGAACCAACACCTTGCATGGAGGCTCTAGTACCCTGCTGTACCGCCTCTAGCTTGGATACAAGATGTGATACGGGCGGTCATGGAGGCTCTAGTACCCTGTTGTACCGCCTCTAGCTTGGATACAAGATGTGATACGGGCGGGCATGGAGGCTCTAGTACCCTGTTGTACCGCCTCTAGCTTGGATACAAGATGTGATACATGTGGGCATGGAGATTCTAGTACCCTGTTGTACCGCCTATAGCTTGGATACAAGATGTGATACGGGCAGGCATGGAGGCTCTAGTACCCTGTTGTACCACCTCTAGCTTGGATACAAGATGTGATACGGGTGAGCATGGAGGCTCTAATACCCTGTTGTACCGCCTCCAGCTTGGATACAAGATGTGATACGGGGGGGGGCATGGAGGCTCTAGTACCCTGTTGTACCGCCTCTAGCTTGGATACAAGATGTGATACAGGATGGCATGGAGGCTCTAGTACCCTGTTGTACCACCCTTTAGCTTGTATACAAGATGTGATACAGGCGGGCATGGAGGCTCTAGTGCCCTGTTGTACCGCCTCAAGCTTGGATACAAGATGTGATATGGGGGGCATGGAGGCTCTAGTACCCTGTTGTACCGCCTCTAGCTTGGATACAAGATGTGATACAGGTGGGCATGGAGGCTCTAGTACCCTGCTGTACCGCCTCTAGCTTGGAAACAAGATGTGATATCGGCAGGCATGGAGACATACAGGTTCTGCATGGTATCCTGCAACATATCGGTCCACATTTACTGTAACTGAAAAAAAAATAGGGCAGTTAAATCACCACATGTGTAAAATCCCTAAAAAGTGTCTGGTCCTTAAGGTACAAAATAGCCTGCTCCTTAAGGGGTTATTACATCCCAGAATTGTGTTTTCCTTTTTGGCTGCTGCATCACATTGTTGACTCATGTTCAGTCTGTGATCTATTAGTATATCTAAGTCTTTTTTACATGTGTTGCTGCTTAGCCCAGTTCCTCTATATGTTTTTTTAATATTTTAAATCCCATTCTGTTAGTCGCCGACCACTGTTCAAGCTTTTCTAGATCTTTTTGAATACTCTCTCTCTTCCCTAGTGTTAACTATCCCTCCTAGCTTTATGTTATCGGCATATTTGATCAGTTTCCCCTCAATTTTCAAGTTTGCACACGTTTGAGACACCTTGTATATTTATTACGTTATTTTGTTCCCTTTGAGTTGTACTACTGCCTCTAATTATTAGATATAGCACCAATGAGAATACAGATATCGGGGCACATTTACTAAACTGTCTCATAGTTAGACAGTGGGAGGCATATTTACTTACATCATAAGTAAAATACGCACCAAGCTAAAGTATTAAAAGACGCAAGACCCCGCCTCCAGCAAGAGATTGCTCTGATTGGTTCTCAAGCGCTGGCTCAGCCAATCAGAGCCAGCGCTCAATGCACCAATCACAGCCATTCTTTTTGTACATTCTGTTGTATGTCGATTTTCTAGATGATTTTGGTCTATACTTTATACATCCTTTTTATATATGTTTGCAGGTTTGGACTAATTTCCAGCAGTGCTTTGCCCCGGAGTACAGACGCATCACCCTCATGATGATGGCCGTCTGGTTCACAATGTCTTTCAGGTAGGTTGGACCGGTAAATGATGTTATCAGACAAGGAAAGCCCTAAATTTTGGATGCAGATTTTTTTTTCTTGTTTTTGTTGATTTTACGGAAAGCTGCTTAGATTTACTAATAACAGTGCTTAGCGTCGCACACTGCCTCCTCGCTCCGTCACATTCAAAGCCGCGCTGTGAAATTACTATCGTCATGGCAACCGCTGCAGGACCGTCTGGCTTCCTTCTCTTCGGACGAGTCTCGAGATGGAGTCTGCCAATGTTTAGTTCGGGCTGGGAGGTGTCGTCACTCTTTGGTCTTCAGCTAATTCACATTTCATTTTTAATTAGGTAGATGTGACAGCATTAGTCACAACCGCGTACGGCACGGGCCGCCCTCCCTGTATTACCTCAGCTGTCAGCCTCGCATTTCTCCCGGATCTGATGTAATTATTAATGCCACGCTGATAATTAATGCTGCCAAGCCAAAAGCGCCTTCTCCTTGAAGATGGCCTCCATGGCCACATTTTTTTTACCATAGGGGACGTAAAGTTTTGATTGTATAATCACTCATACAGTATATACAGTATTATGTCTGGAGATCTATGAAGACATGCTACTAGCTTCCATGTTCATCCCAAAATAAGACCTATCCTGAAAATAAGCCCTAATCTGATTTTTCTGGATTTTCAGGGCGGCTTGAAATATAAGCCCTACCCTGAAAATAAGCCCTAGCTGCATTACATTAAAAAAGGAAAACATTACCTAGCAGGCTCAGTTTAGGTCCCTTCCGCTGCTCTCCAGAGCTCCGGCACAGTTCCCACAGTCTTCAGCCGTTCATAGAGGACCACTTCCTGGTTACAGGATTCATAAATCCCGCCTCCAGGAAGCAATGGCTGTGATTGATTATTTGAGCGCTCATTGATTGGCTGAGCCACGGCACTCGAAGAACCAATCACAGTCATTACGTTGTGGAGGTGGGATTTATGAATTGGCTGAGCCGTGGCTAAGGCAATTCATAAATCCCGCCTACACGACGTGATGGCTGTGATTGGTTCTTTGAGCGCTGCTCAGCTAATCAAAGCAGCGCTTGATGAACCAATCACAGCCATCGCATTGGTTCATCAGGCACTGCATTGATTGGCTGAGCAACTCTCAAAAAACCAATCACAGCCATTGTTTCGTGGAGGCGGGATTTATGAATCCCGTTACAAGGAATTGATCCTGTGTGGGTGCAGGAACTTCGACGGAGCTGTGGAGAGCAGCAGGAGGGCCCTGGACAGAGCCTGCTGGGTAAGTAAAATAAGACATCCCCAAAAATTAAACCCAGTGCCTCTATTGAGACAAAAATTAATATAAGACAGGGTCTTATTTGGGGGGAAACACGGGATTCATGGCAGCCCTGGGAGCTTTCAAGACATCAAAATCAGGGTGGCGGGTGTTTGGGGCACCAGAATCCTGATTGTGACATTTACATGCTGAGAGCGGCATTTAAAGGATAAACAGCGGCACAGGAAGTTACCTCGGATTGTGGTGCTGCGGCATGTGTCCACTGTCAGCGATGTCAGAGGGCTGCAGTGCTAAAGGACCAGACTCTTTAGTGATTTTACACATGAGGTAGCTTTATGGACCGATTTTTTTCTTAGGCCTTAGTCAGACGGGCGTTTTTTCGCGCGATTTGCGGATCGCATGACGGATGCGCATCCGCAAATCGCGTGACCGGTGCCCGAAAATCGCCCGAAAATCTGCTCCTAGCCGCGTTTCATTAGAAACGGGCCGGAGGTGTCCAGCGCATTGCATTCAATGGAGCCGGCAATACAGCCTGCTCCATTGAAAGCAATGCACTGCGGGCGAGTGTGGGATGAATTGTCGGGAAGGGCTTAAATATATAAGCCCTTCCCTGCAATTCATCCAGAAAAGTGTTAAAATAAAAAATATATATATACTTACCTTCTCCCGGCAGCCGGAGCTCCGCGTGGCCGTCCTGCAGTGGGTGTGAAGGGGGTGTGAGTCAGAGCTGCCCCCTGATTGGCTCAGCGCTGAGCCAATCAGAGGCATGTCTCACTCCCACCCATTCATGAATTCATGAATGGATGTGAGCCAGACCTGCCCCTGATTGGCTCAGCGCTGAGAGGCAGCAGTCACTCACCCATTCATGAATTCATGAATGGGTGTGTGAGTGAAACCTGCCTCTGATTGGTCAGGGCTGTGACCAATCAGAGGCAGATCATTCAGCAGGCGGGGATTTTAAAGCCCCGCTGGCTAAATAGTGCCGAGAAGCAGTTCAGGAGAACTGACAGCGGCGGCGGCTGGACTCCGGCTGCAGCGGAAAGGTGAGTATACAATTTTTTTTTATTTTAACACATTTTAGGATGAATTGCAGGGAAGGGCTTATATATTTAACCCCTTCCCGACAATTCACCCCGCGCACGCCGGCAGCCCATTGCTTTCAATGGAGCGGCTGTATTGCCGCTCCATTGAATTCAATGGGCTAACATCGTTCTTCTCTGCCACAGCTGTTACAGCTGTGGCAGAGAAGAATGATTTGTCTTCTATATGTTCTCAATGGGGTCGGCGCTGCTGCCGCCGGCCCCATTGAGCGCATATAGAGAAGAGAACAGGAATCGCAGATCGCAGATAGGTGCGATCTGCGATTTCTGTTCTATAATTTATCGGACGAGCGCATAAAAAGCGCTCATGTGTCCGATACCATTGCAAAGCAATGGTTTTATAAAATCGCCGGGCGCATGCGCATGCGCAAATCGCGGCTAAAAACGCTCGTCTGACTAAGGCCTTAGTCTGCCAAAATTACTTTTGCTGCATTTTTTGTGTGACACATGGGGCTATTTTTTCATTCTTTTTTCCACTGAATTTTTTTACTGTTTTGTACAAAAAGTTAAAAACTTCAATACGTCCAGCTCGTTATTATCAAAAGGATTATATTTACATCATAATAAAGTAATGCGTTTGCCATTTTATTTGGAGGTATTGATGTGATACAGGCAGGCATGGAGGCTCTAGTACCCTGTTGTACCGCCTCTAGTTTGGATACAAGATGTGATACGGGGGGCATGGAGGCTCTAGTACCCTGTTGTACTACCTCTAGCTTGGATACAAGATGTGATACTGGAGGGCATGGAGGCTCTAGTACCCTGTTGTGCCGCCTCTAGCTTGGATACAAGATGTGATACAGGCGGGCATGGAGGCTCTAGTACCCTGTTGTACCACCTCTAGCTTGGATACAAGATGTGATAAGGGCAGGCATGGAGGCTCTAGTACCCTGTTGTACCGCCTCTAGCTTGGATACAAAATGTGATACGGGGGGCGGGGGGGGCATGGAGACTCTAGTACCCTGTTGTATCCCCTCTAGCTTGGATACAGGATGTGATACAGGTGGGCATGGAGGCTCTAGTACCCTGTTGTATCCCCTTTAGCTTGGATACAGGATGTGATACGGGTGGGCATGGAGGTTCTAGTACCCTGTTGTACCCCCTCTAGCTTGGATACAAGATGTGATACGGGTGGGCATGGAGGTTCTCATACCCTGTTGTGCCGCCTCTAGCTTGGATACAAGATGTGATACGGCCAGGCATGGAGGCTCCAGTACCCTGTTGTACCGCCTCTAGCTTGGATACAAGATGTGATATGGGGGGGGGGCATGGAGACTCTAGTACCCTGTTGTATCCCCTCTAGCTTGGATACAGGATGTGATACGGGTGGGCATGGAGGCTCTAGTACCCTGTTGTATCCCCTTTAGCTTGGATGCAGGATGTGATACGGGTGGGCATGGAGGTTCTAGTACCCTGTTGTACCGCCTCTAGCTTGGATACAAGATGTGATACGGGTGGGCATGGAGGTTCTCATACCCTGTTGTGCCGCCTCTAGCTTGGATACAAGATGTGATACGGCCAGGCATGGAGGCTCTAGTACCCTGTTGTATCCCCTTTAGCTTGGATGCAGGATGTGATACGGGTGGGCATGGAGGCTCTAGTGCCCTGTTGTACCGCCTCTAGCTTGGATACAAGATGTGATACGGGGGAGCATGGAAACTCTAGTACCCTGTTGTACCTCCTCTAGCTTAGATACAAGATGTGATACGGGTGGGCATGGAGGCTCTAGTACCCTGTTGTACGGCCTCTAGCTTGGATACAAGATGTGATACGGGGGGGCATGAAGACTCTAGTACCCTGTTGTACCGCCTTTAGCTTGGATACAAGATGTGATATGGGTGGGCATGGAGGCTCTAGTATCCAGTTGTACTGCCTCTAGCTTGGATACAAGATGTGATACGGGGGGCATGGAGGCTCTAGTACCACCTCTAGCTTGGATACAAGATGTGATACGGGGGGGCATGAAGACTCTAGTACCCTGTTGTACTGCCTCTAGCTTGGATACAAGATGTGATACAGGTGGGCATGTAGGCTCTAGTACCCTGTTGTACCGCCTCTAGCTTGGATACAAGATGTGATACAGGGGGCATGGAGGCTCTAGTACCCTGTTGTACTGCCTATAGCTTGGATACAAGATGTGATACGGGTGGGCATGGAGGCTCTAGTACCCTGTTGTACCGCCTCTAGCTTGGATACAAGATGTGATACGGGTGGGCATGGAGGCTCTAGTACCCTGTTGTACTGCCTTTAGCTTGGATACAAGATGTGATACGGGGGGGCATGAAGACTCTAGTACCCTGTTGTACCACCTCTAGCTTGGATACAAGATGTGATACGGGTGGGCATGGAGGCTCTAGTTCCTTGTTTTACGGCCTCTAGCTTGGAGACACACAAGGGGGTCACAGGAGCCCCCCAAAACATTGTCACACTTCCTGCCCGGTCACCAGATTTATCACCAGTAGAACATGTATGGGACCATCGGGGACGCCGACTGTACAAGTTTACACAATCTAGAGGCGCAGTTACAGCAAATGAGGACTGATATGCTGCACTTTACCATAGGGAACCTGTACGCCTCCATGGCCCCCCGTATCACGTCTTGTATACATCCTGCTGGAAGCCTCTTGGAGGCCGCCATTAGAGGAACACACGTGGCTGCAGGATGTCCTGAACATATCGCTGAGCTGTCATTGTCCCTCGTACCATCACTAGGGGGGACCGACTGTCGTATGTGATGACCCCCCCAGACCATCACGCCAGCAGGGGGCAGTGTGCCGCTCCACAGCTAAGGCAGGATTAAGGTGCTCACTACTAGGTCTCCAGACATGAACACGGCCGTCGTCAGCGCCCAAACTAAACCTGGATTCATCGCTGAAGACAACCCGGTTCCACTCCGTACGACACCACTGCAAATGGAGGTGATGATTAGTGGGTGTCAAGTACATATAATGGGCGCTGCGTGACAACCTGTTCTTCAATCAAGTGCCTGGAAATAATTCCGACAGACACAAAGAACCTTCGAGAGTCTCTTATAGGCCAAGGGGGAACCACTTTTAGGGCCTCCGGAGACAGGACCGTCCATCTAATCACCACAACTCAATCATTTACAGACCTGAGATGGGGCTGCAGGACGGGGTCTGCAGCAGAACGACAACTCCTTCTGGGGGCGGGACTGGTTTTTACAAATATATATATATTTGTCTTATTTTCTTTTCACTTATCTTTGTAACTGCTTTTAACATCTCTGCCCCCCATAACATCATATATGACCTCCTGGGGACACTTACAATGTAGTTATTTTTTAATTTCACAATTTTCCACTGTAACTTCGGCATTACTAGGAGCCCCAATTACAGGGAAAACATCTCCCTAGTGCAACATTAGTCCCTGTAAGAGCTGGTTTGGGGTCTGCAAAGACCCTGCTGCTCTGACATGCCGGGTGCCACCTCGCATGTCAGGGCTGTGTAGCCTATAAATGGGAAGGCATGTCCCTGAGGGCCGAGCACCCGACCTGCTGCTGCTAGACTGCAGGAACTGTAAAGGGGTCTTCCAGGGAAATACTATTGACCACCGATCATCAGGATAGGTCATCAATAGTTGATCGGCTGGGGTCCGTCGCTGGGGACCACAACCGATCAGCTGAGCGGGCGCATGCTGCCAGTGCTACAAATACACAGAGGTCGGAGTGGAAGTCTCCTCACCAACCTCTGTGTAGTGGCCGGCGCTTGTAACTGCAGGATCCCTCTCATTGAAATCAATAGGAGCCTGCAGTTACCAGCGTCGGCCGTTGCACAGAGGTCTGAGGCTTCTGCTGCTTCCACTCCGACCTCTGTGTATTTGTGCTGCTGACACCAACTGTTGATGACCTATCCTGATGATAGGTCATCAATAGTGTTTCCCTGGAAAACCCATTTAATTCCGTACTGTATTCTCACAGCCCAGGAGCAAGCGCCGTAAATTTACAGTGCTTGGTCCATATCGGGTTAATCAACACTGATTCCCTAATATGTGATGTGAAACTGATACCTGAGCAGGTCTATGGAGAATCAAAGCTTCTCAGCCGACTGTCCTCTATTAGGCCTTAGTCAGACGGGCGCTTTTTCGCACGATTTGCCGATCGCATGACGGATGCGCATCCGCAAATCGCGTGACCGGTGCCCGAAAATCGCCCGAAAATCTGCTCCTAGCCGCATTTCATTAGAAACGGGCTGGAGCTGTCCAGCGCATTGCATTCAATGGAGCCGGCAATTAAGCCGACTCCATTGAAAGCAGTGCGCTGCGGGCGAGTACGGGATGAATTGTCGGGAAGGGCTTAAATATATAAGCCCTTCCCTGCAATTCATCCAGAAAAGTGTTAAAATAAAAAAAATATATATACTGACCTTATCCCGGCAGCCGGAGTTCCGCGCAGCCGGCCTGCAGCGGGTGTGAAGGGGACCTCCCTCTGATTGGCTCAGCGCTGAGCCAATCAGGGGGCAGGTCTAACTCACACCCCCTTCACACCCACTGCAGGCCGGCCGCGCGGAACTCCGGCTGCCGGGAGCAGGTGAGTATATATATATATTTTATTTTAACACTTTTCTGGATGAATTGCAGGGAAGGGCTTATATATTTAAGCCCTTCCCGACAATTCACCCCGCGCACGCCGGCAGCCCATTGCTTTCAATGGAGGCGGCTGTATTGCTATTACAGCTGTGGCAGAGAAGAATGATTTGTCTTCTATATGTTCTCAATGGGGTCGGCGCTGCTGCCGCCGGCCCCATTGAGCGCATATAGAGAAGAGAACAGGAATCGCAGATCGCAGATAGGTGCGATCTGCGATTTCTGTTCTATAATTTATCGGACGAGCGCATAAAAAGCGCTCATGTGTCCGATACCATTGCAAAGCAATGGTTTTATAAAATCGCCGGACGCATGCGCATGCGCAAATCGCGCAAAAAAACGCCCGTCTGACTAAGGCCTTAAGGAGTACTGATACTATCCCTGCTTTCTCTCCCTCGCCCTATTGGCTGGCCTCTGCCCAAGCGTCGCATGTTTTTGTTTTCCATGTCTGATTTATTTAACCACTTACCTGTCCTGGAAGCCGCCAGTGATTTCTACAGGGAAGGGCATCATCAACTCCCGTTTACTCCTGGATTTTAGGACTGAAGCTTCCAAATTGATTTCCCCCCAAATAACAATTAATTCAAGCTGTCAGGGAAGTAATTAAAATGCCATATTCCCAGTTACCGCTTGCCATTCCTTGGCTGCACATTAAAGGAGGCAGAAATGACTTACTAATGAAGTTATAGGCCTGCGGTTCGTCACTGGAAGAGATAACGAGATTGGAAGCTTTAGGGGAGAAGAGAATGTAAGATTCTGTCTTGTGTGGTTTCTCCTCCCGCTGTAAAGACAATATTTGGAAGGACAGAACACAACAACAGAGTGGAGACCGAGCCGTCTATTGATTTCACAGATCACCTTATTACATGAGAGGCTATTTATTTGCAGTATAGAATAAAGCTGACATGGGAGACCTATGGTGACTTAAAGGGCCGCTAAACCAGCAAAGCCGCCACTGCCAGTAGCTGCTAATAGAGACTAATGCTACTAAACGTTGCTCCTCATTTCACGCATTGTTACCCTAGCATATGTGGAAGTAGACGGATGACTCGCTCAGATGCATATGAAAATTATATTAATAGCTCGTTTATGCTAATATACAAATGTGAAATTATGCCTTTACCCTATTGTAAAGAGAAGCTTAATACTCAGCTAATCCCATTGGTAGAATTCATTAACAGACAAAAGTCCATCTGATTCATATTCATCCTGTTTCTTGTCTTATGTTGTTTCTTTGTGTGACTTCCCATTACTCATTATTTACACCCATGCTTGGATGGAGCAACCCTGCCCTTGAGTAACTCCACTTTGGAATAACCCCGCCCTGGAATAACTCCACTCTGGAATAACCCTGCCCTGGAATAACTCGCCTCTGATATAACCCCGCCCCTTGAAAAACTCCACCCTGATATAACCCCACCCTGGAACAACTCCACTCTGTAATAAGCCCGCCCTTGAATAACTTCACTCTGGAATAACCCCACCCTGGAATAACTCCACTCTGGAATAACCCCGCCATGAAATAACTCCACTCTGGAATAACCCCGCCCTGGAATAACTACATTGTCGAATAACCCTGTCCTGGGATAACTCCACTCTGGAATAACCCCCGCCCTGGAATAACTCCACTCTGAAATAACCCCGCCCTGGAATAACTCCACTCTGGAATAACCCCGCCCTGGAATAACTCCACTCTGGAATAACCCCCGCCCTGGAATAACTCCACTTTGGAACAACCCCACCCTTGAGTAACTCCACTCTGGAATAACACTGCCTTGGAATAACTTCACACTGGAATAACCCCGCCCTGGAATAACTCCACTTTGGAATAACCCCGCCCTGGAATAACTCCACTTTGGAATAAACCTGCCCTGGAATAACTCCACCCTGGAATAACCCCGCCCTGGAATAACTCCACTTTGGAATAAACCTGCCCTGGAATAACTCCACCCTGGAATAACCCTGCCCTGGAATAACTCCACTCTGGAATAACCCTGCCCTGGAATAACTCCACCCTGGAATAACCCTGCCCTGGAATAACTCCACTCTGGAATAACCCTGCCCTGGAATAACTGCACTCTGGAGTAACCCCTCCCTAGAATAACTGCACTCTATAATAACTTTACCCTAGAAAAAGCCCCTCTTATTTCTTTACATCTCACAAAATAAAGGCCTATAGTATATCTGTATGCAAAACACTAACAATCTGGACATTACCCATTTAATTTGGGATGTGGTAATAGTCATAAAGATCACTTTCAAAGTATGGCCAGATTGCCTACTTATTCAAAATGTCTCCTTTTGCTTTCTTTCTTCTATATCTTTCCTCGAATGCTTTTTATTCCTCCCTCCAGCACTTGGTACCTGGTGGAGAACCACCAATGTATACCACTAAGATTCCCGCTGACTAGTGACTGACTGTCATCAGCCCTGTTCAATGTGATCCTCTTGGCAGCGTATGCTCAGTTTATTTTGCTGCTGAATGCTGATGAGGACACTTCTCTGTTGGTGTGAAGATTGACTGGTCAGCTGGTAGGTGTGTATCCCAGTCAGCCAATCAGCTTTAGTTTGTGCACACTTATTTTGGCTCCTCCTCACAGAATTTGCCGGTTATACACTCTATCTCAAGATGTCTCTGGTGAAGTTAGCAGCTTATGGTCTAGTCCTGCATCTCAGTTCGTATAAGTCCGTTTAGTTATCTACTTTATCTGAGTTGATGCAGGGTCGCTCCTATCAGGGTGAGCGCTCTGCTTTAAGGTAGGGTCTTCTCATATCGATAGGTTAGGATAAGATTCCCTGTTTCCCCACCTTTGGTTTCCTTATAAACTTTTTGTCTGTACTTTGTGTGTTTTTGTCCCCTAAGGACATAACATTTTTGTTTGGTGCTTTGTGTTCGACTCGGAAATCACAGTTAGATAATTTAGGATTTTTTATATATGGAAGCCAGTGGACACTCTTCTTCTTTAACACTTCTTTCCATTATTTTCTCAGCTACTACGGACTGACTGTTTGGTTCCCAGACATGATCAAACATCTTCAGAACATCGACTATGCCTCACGCACCAAATATTTCTCCAACGAGAGGGTGATCAGCTTCAACTTTAACTTCACTCTCGAAAACCAAGTACACAAGAATGGCGAATACCAAAATGACAAGTAAGAGAATACAATGTCCTTGTTGTTTATGGACTAGTATGCACCAATAGTTTACAAAGACTGGTATGAGGCATTTTGTAGTGTAGCTACTAATAACCCGGTGACATCAATGATGGATGGGGCCTAAGGTGGTTTAGTTTTGTAGTATATAATGGCTGCTTCCCTCACATCAATGCATATTTAATAAATCAATCATACCCTTTAGAGAAATTACTCTCAAAAATAGATAGAGTAGGTTTACTACTTTACAAACTAAGTATAATACTCAAGGGGTGTAGTAACCAGCATGATATACCTTCCGCTACCTGGAGATATGACATTTTAAAAGAACACTAAACATAGAAAATGTACAAAAAATGGTTTTTAAATCCTGGACTTCCTTCCTTAACCTCCCTTTTTTAATACTATTTTATCTCACATTACAATTTACAACTGAGAAATAGAATTAGAAATCTTTTCTCTAAAGATAACCCAAGTTCCTCTTTCCCTGCTCTTCACTATCTAGTGACTGCAAGGCAATTGGCTGCAGCAGGAGCCTCCCCCTCTGTGTGCAATAGGACAAAGATATTAAGCCACTCCCTTGATTAAGGCTCCACCCTCAGCCAATCTCTAGCTGAAAATGGAACAGATCAGCAGTAGATTAACTCTTACATACCCTTCAGATTTTGGAACATACAGAGAATCCTGCGGAGTGACAAACAATGGAGCCTGATCATCTGCTTACTTGTATTGATTTCTTTGTTTCAAGAGTCCCTTTAAATAAGCTAAATGGGGCATTTTTAGAAAGGTCAAAGTGAAGTCTAGACATTTTTGGGGTACAGGAAGTTAAACATCCTGATAACCAGATAACCAATATGTTATCAATGTCTCTGGAGGTGAAACCTCTTTAATTAAATAGCTTTTTAGGGAAAAATGAATAACAACCCCTGTAGGAGTTTCCATGATGGATGTCACCCATCATCCCCGAAATGTTTGACTAGATACATTAATATGACAGAAAAGCAACCCAAGGGAAAGAGGACGTGTTCTTCAAGAATTAGGTACTGGTACCCCCAATTACAGGAATTGACCCTTTAAAGAATAACGATGAGGCAGATTGTTAAAGAAGTAGGTAGTAGAAGTCAGGAGCAACTTAACGGTATCTTCTGGTAGAACAATCTAAGACATGTTCTTCTGCTATCTTCAACCTTTTTATATGTCACTTACAGTATTTACTGAGACCTACAATAATCACACCTCTTGCTCTTGTCTCAAAAGATTCATTGGCCTCAAGCTGAAATCTGTTATATTTGAAGATTCCTTGTTCAAAGACTGTTACTTTGAAGATATCACATCCAGTAACACTTTCTTCAAGAACTGCACTTTCATCTCTACCATGTTCTACAACACAGGTGATAACTTACTCTTACTTTTCTAGTCTGGTGACTTTGCAGTAAAAATGGTGAACACACAAGTACCCACATCCACCTAATCTTAACCAATCAAATTTGAGAAATATTTTTTTAACTTGTGTATATGATTTTCGAATTGTAATTGAAGTGGACCCATCAAAGGGTCCATACTTTATTGTATTCGCTTCGTATTAAGGCAAACTGCAGAGGTGTTCCTACAGAAATCTCAAAATAAGTCAAATCTCCTGAACATTATTATTATTATTTTTAGTCAAGCAGGCACTTTCCCCAACTGCATAATAACATGAAAATGCCTCCATGTACAAGAATATAGCTCCTCTAATACTGCCCCCTATGTACAAGAATAAACCCACTATAATACTGCTCCCCTATTTACAAGAATATAACTACTATAATACTGCCCCCCTACATACAAGAATATAACTACTATAATACTGACCACTATGTACAAGAATATACCCACTATAATACTGCTCCTATGTACAAGAATATAACTACTATAATACTGCCTCCTATGTACAAGAATATAACTACTATAATACTGCCCCCTATGTACAAGAATATAACTACTATAATACTGCCCCCTATGTACAAGTATATAACTACTATAATACTGCCCCCTATGTACAAGAATATAACTACTATAATACTGCTCCCTATGTACAAGAATATAACTACTATAATACTGCCCCCTATGTACAAGAATATAACTACTATAATACTGCTCCTATGTACAAGAATATAACTACTATAATACTGCCCCCTATGTACAAGAATATAACTACTATAATACTGCTCCTATGTACAAGAATATAACTACTATAATACTGCCCCCTATGTACAAGAATATAACTACTATAATACTGCTCCTATGTACAAGAATATAACTACTATAATACTGCCTCCTATGTACAAGAATATAACTACTATAATACTGCCCCCTATGTACAAGAATATAACTACTATAATACTGCCTCCTATGTACAAGAATATAACTACTATAATACTGCCCCTATGTACAAGAATATAACTACTACAATACTGCCCTCTATGTACAAGAATATAACTACTATAATACTGCCTCCTATGTACAAGAATATATCTACTATAATACTGCCTCCTATGTACAAGAATATAACTACTATAATACTGCCCCTATGTACAAGAATATAACTACTATAATACTGCTCCCTATGTACAAGAATATAACTACTATAATACTGCCCCCTATGTACAAGAATATAACTGCTATAATACTGCCCCCTATGTACAAGAATATAACTACTATAATACTGCCCCCTATGTACAAGAATATAACTACTATAATACTGCCCCCTATGTACAGGAATATAACTACTATAATACTGCTCCCCTATTTACAAGAATATAACTACTATAATACTGCTCCCTATGTACAAGAATATAACTACTATAATACTGCTCCTATGTACAAGAATATAACTACTATAATACTGCTCCTATGTACAAGAATATACCCACTATAATACTGCTCCCCTATTTACAAGAATATAACTACTATAATACTGCCCCTACATACAAGAATATAACTACTATAATACTGCCCCCCTATGTACAAGAATATAACTACTATAATACTGCCTCCTATGTACAAGAATATAACTACTATAATACTGCTCCCTATGTACAAGAATATAACTACTATAATACTGCTCCTATGTACAAGAATATACCCACTATAATACTGCTCCCCTATTTACAAGAATATAACTACTATAATACTGCCCCTACATACAAGAATATAACTACTATAATACTGCCCCCCTATGTACAAGAATATAACTACTATAATACTGCCTCCTATGTACAAGAATATAACTACTATAATACTGCCCCCCTATGTACAAGAATATAACTACTATAATACTGCCTCCTATGTACAAGAATATAACTACCATAATACTGCCCCTATGTACAAGAATATAACTACTATAATACTGCCCCCTATGTACAAGAATATAACTACTATAATACTGCCTCATATGTACAAAAATATAACTACTATATTACTGCCCCTATGTACAAGAATATAACTACTATAATACTGCTCCTATGTACAAGAATATACCCACTATAATACTGCTCCCCTATTTACAAGAATATAACTACTATAATACTGCCCCTACATACAAGAATATAACTACTATAATACTGCCCCCCTATGTACAAGAATATAACTACTATAATACTGCCTCCTATGTACAAGAATATAACTACTATAATACTGCCCCCCTATGTACAAGAATATAACTACTATAATACTGCCTCCTATGTACAAGAATATAACTACCATAATACTGCCCCTATGTACAAGAATATAACTACTATAATACTGCCCCCTATGTACAAGAATATAACTACTATAATACTGCCTCATATGTACAAAAATATAACTACTATATTACTGCCCCTATGTACAAGAATATAACTACTATAATACTGCCTCCTATGTACAAGAATATAACTACTATAATACTGCCCCTATGTACAAGAATATAACTACTATAATACTGCCCCCTATGTACAAGAATTGAACTACTATAATACTGCCCATATGTACAAGAAAATAACTACTACAATACTGCACTCTATGTACAAAAGTATAACTACTATAATGCTGCCCCTATGTACAAGAATATAGCTACTATAATACTGCCCCCTATGTACAAGAACATAACTACTATAACACTGCTCCTATGTGCAAGAATATAACTACTATAATACTGCCCCCTATGTACAAGAATATAACTACTATAATACTGCCCCCTATGTACAAGAACATAACTACTATAACACTGCTCCTATGTACAAGAATATAACTACTATAATACTGCCCCCTATGTACAAGAATATAACTACTATAATACTGCCCCCTATATACAAGAATAGAACAACTATAATACTACCTCCTATGTACAAGAATATAACTACTATAATACTGCCCCCTATGTACAAGAATATAACTACTATAATACTGCCCCCTATGTACAAGAATGGAACAACTATAATACTACCTGCTATGTACAAGAAGATAACTATAATACTACCCCCCATGTACAAGAATATAACTACTATAATACTAATGCTGCCCCCTATGTACAAGAATATAACTACTATAATACTACCTGCTATGTACAAGAAGATAACTATAATACTGCCCCCCATGTACAAGAATATAACTACTGTAATACTAATGCTGCTCCCTATGTACAAGAATATAACTAGTATAATACTGCTCCCTATGTACAAGAATATAACTAGTATAATACTGTTCCTATGTACAAGAATATAACTACTATAATACTGCCTCCTATGTACAAGAATATAACTACTATAATACTGCCTCCTATGTACAAGAATATACCTACTATAATACTGCCCACTATATGCAAGAATGTAACTACTATAATACTGCCCCCTATGTACAAGAATATAACTACTATAATACTGCCCCCTATGTACAAGAATATAACTACTATAATACTGCCTCCTATGTACAAGAATATAACTACTATAATACTGTCCCCTATGTACAAGAAGATAGCTTCTATAATACTGCCCACTATGTACAAGAATATAACTACTATAATACTGCCCCCTATATACAAGAATAGAACAACTATAATACTGCCCCCTGTGTACAAGAATATAACTACTATAATACTGCCTCCTATGTACAAGAATATAACTACTATAATATTGCCCCCTACGTACAAGAATATAACTACTATAATACTGCCCCCTATGTACAAGAATATAACTACTATAATACTGCCCCCTATGTACAAGAATATAACTACTGTAATACTGCCTCCTGTGTACAAGAATATGACTAGTATAATACTGACCCCTATGTACAAGAACATAGCTTCTATAATACTGCCCACTATGTACAAGAATATAACTACTATAATACTGCCCCCTATATACAAGAATAGAACAACTATAATACTGCCCCCTGTGTACAAGAATATAACTACTATAATACTGCCTCCTATGTACAAGAATATAACTACTATAATACTGCCCCCTACGTACAAGAATATAACTACTATAATACTGCCCCCTATGTACAAGAATATAACTACTATAATACTGCCCCCTATGTACAAGAATATGACTAGTATAATACTGACCCCTATGTAGAAGAATATAACTAGTATAATACTGCCCCCAAGTACAAGAATATAACTACTATAATACTGCCCCTATGTACTAGAATATACCTACTATAATACTGCCCGCTATATGCAAGAATATAACTACTATAATACTGCTCCCTATGTACAAGAAGATAGCTTCTATAATACTGCCCACTATGTACAAGAATATAACTACTATAATACTGCCCCCTATATACAAGAATAGAACAACTATAATACTGCCCCCTATGTACAAGAATATAACTACTATAATACTGCCTCCTATGTAGAAGAATATAACTACTATAATACTGCCCCCTATGTACAAGAATAGAACAACTATAATACTGCCCCCTATGTACAAGAATATAACTACTATAATACTGCCTCCTATGTACAAGAATATAACTACTATAATACTGCCTCCTATGTACAAGAATATAACTACTATAATACTGCCTCCTATGTACAAGAATATAACTACTATAATACTGCCTCCTATGTACAAGAATATAACTACTATAATACTGCCCCTATGTACAAGAATATAACTACTATAATACTGCCCCCTATGTACAAGAATATAACTACTATAATACTGCCTCCTATGTACAAGAATATAACTACTATAATACTGCTCCCTGTGTACAAGAATATAACTACTATAATACTGCCCTCTATCTACAAGAATATAACTACTATAATACTGCCTCCTATGTACAAGGATATAACTACTATAATACTGCCCCCTATGTACAAGAATATAACTACTATAATACTGCCCCTATGTACAAGAATATAACTACTATAATACTGCCCCCTATGTACAAGAATATAACTACTATAATACTACCTCCTATGTACAAGAATATAACTACTATAATATTGCCTCCTATGTACAAGAAGATAACTACTATAATACTGCCCCCTATGTACAAGAATAGAACAACTATAATACTAATTCCTATGTACAAGAATATAACTACTATAATATTGCCTCCTATGTACAAGAATATAACTACTATAATACTGCCCCCTATGTACAAGAATAGAACAACTATAATACTAATTCCTATGTACAAGAATATAACTATAATACTGCCCCCCATGTACAAGAATATAACTACCATAATACTAATGCTGCCCCCTATGTACAAGAATATAACTACTATAATACTGCTCCTATGTACAAAAATATAACTACTATAATACTGCCTCCTATGTACAAGAATATAACTACTACAATACTGCCCTCTATGTAGAAGAATATATCTACTATAATACTGCTCCCTATGTACAAGAAGATAGCTTCTATAATACTGCCCACTATGTACAAGAATATAACTACTATAATACTGCCTCCTATGTACAAGAATATAACTACTATAATACTGCCCCCTACGTACAAGAATATAACTACTATAATACTGCCCCCTATGTACAAGAATATAACTACTATAATACTGCCCCCTATGTACAAGAATAGAACAACTATAATACTGCCCCCTGTGTACAAGAATATAACTACTATAATACTGCCTCCTATGTACAAGAATATAACTACTATAATACTGCCCCCTACGTACAAGAATATAACTACTATAATACTGCCCCCTATGTACAAGAATATAACTACTATAATACTGCCCCCTATGTACAAGAATATAACTACTGTAATACTGCCTCCTGTGTACAAGAATATAACTAGTATAATACTGCCCCTATGTACTAGAATATACCTACTATAATACTGCCCACTATATGCAAGAATATAACTACTATAATACTGCTCCCTGTGTACAAGAAGATAGCTTCTATAATACTGCCCACTATGTACAAGAATATAACTACTATAATACTGCCCCCCTATATACAAGAATAGAACAACTATAATACTGCCCCCTATGCACAAGAATATAACTACTATAATACTGCCTCCTATGTAGAAGAATATAACTACTATAATACTGCCCCCTATGTACAAGAATAGAACAACTATAATACTGCCCCCTATGTACAAGAATATAACTACTATAATACTGCCTCCTATGTACAAGAATATAACTACTATAAAACTGCCCCCTATGTACAAGAATATAACTACTATAATACTACCTCCTATGTACAAGAATATAACTACTATAATATTGCCTCCTATGTACAAGAATATAACTACTATAATACTGCCCCCTATGTACAAGAATAGAACAACTATAATACTAATTCCTATGTACAAGAATATAACTATAATACTGTCCCCCATGTACAAGAATATAACTACCATAATACTAATGCTGCCCCCTATGTACAAGAATATAACTACTATAATACTGCTCCTATGTACAAAAATATAACTACTATAATACTGCCTCCTATGTACAAGAATATAACTACTACAATACTGCCCTCTATGTAGAAGAATATATCTACTATAATACTGCCCTCCTATGTACAAAATATATCTACTATAATACTGCCCCCTATGTACAAGAATATAACTACTATAATACTGCCTCCTATGTACAAGAATATAACTACTATAATACTTTCCCCTATGTACAAGAATATAACTACTATAATACTGCTCCTATGTACAAAAATATAACTACTATAATACTGCCTCCTATGTACAAGAATATAACTACTACAATACTGCCCTCTATGTAGAAGAATATAACTACTATAATACTGCCCTCTATGTAGAAGAATATATCTACTATAATACTGCCCTCCTATGTACAAAATATATCTACTATAATACTGCCCCCTATGTACAAGAATATAACTACTATAATACTGCCCCCTATGTACAAAATATATCTACTATAATACTGCCCTCTATGTACAAGAATATAACTACTATAATACTGCTCCTATGTACAAGAATATAACTACTATAATACTGCTCCCCTATGTACAAGAATATAACTACTATAATACTGCCCCCTATGTACAAGAATATAACTACTATAATACTGCCCCCTATGTACAAGAATATAACTACTATAATACTGCCACCTGTGTATAAGAATATAACTAACATAATACTGCCCCCTATGTACAAGAATATAACTACTATAATACTGCCTCCTATGTACAAGAATATAACTACTATAATACTGCCTCCTATGTACAAGAATATAACTACTATAATACTGCCCCCTATGTACAAGAATATAACTACTATAATACTGCCTCCTATGTACAAGAATATAACTACTATAATACTTTCCCCTATGTACAAGAATATAACTACTATAATACTGCTCCTATGTACAAAAATATAACTACTATAATACTGCCTCCTATGTACAAGAATATAACTACTACAATACTGCCCTCTATGTAGAAGAATATATCTACTATAATACTGCCCTCCTATGTACAAAATATATCTACTATAATACTGCCCCCTATGTACAAGAATATAACTACTATAATACTGCCCCCTATGTACATGAATATAACTACTATAATACTGCCCCTATGTACAAGAATATATCTACTATAATACTGCCCCCTATGTACAAGAATATAACTACTATAATACTGCCTCCTACGTACAAGAATATAACTCCTGTAATACTGCTCCTATGTACAAGAATATAACTACTATAATACTGCCCCCTTTGTACAAGAATATAACTACTATAATACTGCCCCCTATGTACAAGAATATAACTACTATAATACTGCCCCTATGTACAAGAATATAACTACTATAATACTGCCCCCTATGTACAAAATATATCTACTATAATACTGCCCTCTATGTACAAGAATATAACTACTATAATACTGCTCCTATGTACAAGAATATAACTACTATAATACTGCTCCCCTATGTACAAGAATATAACTACTGTAATACTGCTCCCTATGTACAAGAATATAACTACTATAATACTGCCCCCTATGTACAAGAATATAACTACTACAATACTGCCTCCTATGTACAAGAATATAACTACTATAATACTGCTTCTATGTACAAGAATATAACTACTATAATACTGCCCCCTATGTACAAGAATATAACTACTATAATACTGCCCCCTATGTCAGCACACGGCTGTCGTTTGGCTCTTCAGGTCTTTAGTAAAGTGAAAGACCTGTGATGATCTGACCATCATGTGATTAGGGGCGCAGGTCAGATCTCTGGTGACTGATCCCATGTGAAATCATCACAGGTACTGTAAGCATATGGCTACTGTCCAGCTCTGCAGGTTTTTAGTAAAATGAAAGATTTGTGAAGTCTTCACCGTTTTGTTATCAGCGGCTGAGCTCAGAGCCCCAGTGACTGATTCCATGATGGTGACCTCATCACAGGTCCTGTCAGCACACGGCTGCTGTTTTGCTCTACAGGTTTTTAGTAAAGTGAAAGACCTGTGATGACGTCATCGTCGTGTGATTAGGGGGCGCAGCTCAGAGCCCTGGTGATTGATGCCATGACGGTGACATCATCACATGACCTGTCCACACACGACTGCTGTCCGTCTCTGCAGGTTTTCAGTAAAGTGAAGGACCTGTGATGACGTCAACGTCATGCAATCAGGGGCAGAGCTCAGACCCCTGGTGACTGATTTCCTGATGGTGACATCATCTCAGGTCCTGTCAACACACGGCTGCTGTTCAGCTCTGCAGGTTTTTAATAAAGTGAAGGACCTGTATTGACGTCACCATCATGTGATCAGGGGCGGAGCTCAGACCCCTGGTGACTGATCCCATGACGGTAAGAAGTGAAGACTTGGCAGCATAGATCTGGTGCAAAGCAGCAAAAATGCATAATTCCCCCATTACGTATGGATAAGCTACGTTTCAACCTCCCTGGTCTTTTTGAAGCTTAACCCCTTAGTGACGGCCCAATAGTCCTTTTACGTCCTGCCATTGCAGGACGTGTATGAAGGGAGATAGCGCCGGTATCACCCGCGGGCAATAGCTGCAATTGGCCGATCGCGGCTATTAACCCCTTAAATGCCACTGTCAATTCTGACAGCAGCATTTAAATCACGCGACCGATGTTTGGGGGTCCCATACGGCCCCCCGCGGTGAAATCGGGGAGCTATGCAGTTGTCATGGCACCGTCATGTGATCAGGGGCAGAGCATGTGACTCACTCACAGACTCCCAGGTGACGGATCACGTGACGGTGACATCATCACAGGTCCTGTAAGCACACAGCTGCTGTCAGGCTCTGCGTGTTTTATGTTTTAGAACCTTTGATGACGTCACCATAATGTGTTCAGGGGCGGAGAATGTAACTCACACAGTCACTCACAGACAGGTTGTCATTAGTAATTTGGCTAGAAATTATTAGGAAATTATAGTACCAGTGTTTCTGGTGGCGCAATGCACCACACAGCTCTACTACATGCACGCCACACACACACAGCTCTACTACATATATTATTCATCCCATACAACAGGGATCAGAAGCAGCGCAGCAGTGGAGATGAAGGAGCTGTGATTACGTCACCGTCATGCTCCACCCCTGATCACATGATGGTGATGTCATAAAAGGGCCTGCATCCTTTGCAGATTACGGGTGGACTACAAACCCTCAGTTGCTATGGAATAGTAACGAACACTTAGCCGGACAGCAGCCATGTGTGTACAGGACCTGTCATGATCTCACTGTCATGTGATCAGGGGCGGAGCATGTAACTCCCTCACTGGGGATGAAGGAGCTTCGATGACATCACTGTCATGTTATCTGGGGCAGAGCATGTAAGTCACTCACAAACCCACTCACTCACGCACGGACGGACAGGTCGTTGTTAGTAGTTTGATAATTGTGCCTCTTATGTATAAGAATATTACTGCTATAATACCGCCCCCTAGGTACATAAACAGGTGGATAAGGTGGAATCTTGCTGGCATTGACCTTTAGACTGTTTGTTATTATTATATTGTTTGTCGCCGGTGGGGTAACTTTCTGTTTCCTGACATTTCCACTGTTCCTTTTGATCGGCAGACCTGTTTGAATATAAATTCATCAATAGTCGGATTATTAACAGCACGTTCCTGCACAGCAAGGAGGGATGCCAGCTCGACTTCAGTGACGACATTAATAACGCCTACATGATCTACTTTGTGAGTTTTCTAGGGACTCTAGCCGTGTTACCGGGCAACATTGTGTCCGCCCTGCTGATGGACAAAATCGGACGCCTTCGTATGCTGGGTGAGCAAAGATCTAACGATAGAGTCCCTTTTAGGCCCGGTCTTATGTTCCATGCTATGGTTTGTTTCATCATTGTTATGACTTCCTACTTTCATTGATGGGCTTGTCTACTTTGGGCCAGGTGTTTAGCGACAACTGATCCCTGGGGGTCCCGGCTGCAGGTAGTCACATCTGCCACCCACCACTACAGGAGAAATAAAGGCAATATGGCAGCCGGGTCATATTTTGTATGGAGTTATGAAAGTTACCAGAGAAGACTGAACTAGCATTTGTTGATAATATAAATACACAGTGCCCCCTACTGGTTGTATGTCAATAAATGCTTTATACACTGACATGCCAAAAGTCATGAGACAGGATGTAATATTGTGTCGGACCTCCACTAGCCTGGCAAAGTTCAGCAACTTGATGTGACATCGATCCCACAAGTGGACAGAAGACATGCTGCGGGATATTGAGGCATGCTGTATGGATAGCAACCCACAGCTCTGTGTTATTTGTAGATGTCGGACCTCAGGTATGAACGGACCTCACCGCCACTTCCCATGATGTTGGGTGGCCGTGCTGGCCGCACCATTCGTAGGTACTCTCCAGCATGCTCCATGAACCAATTCTGGCCAACTTAGGCTTGATGGCATGGTGCATCATCCTGCTGGAATATCCCATCATTGTGAGGGTACAAGAAGTCCATGAAGGACTGTAAATGGTCACCAAGCAGAGAAATGTTTAGGCAGACCAGTGGACCCAACCCTTGCCATGAGAACCCCACACCAGTATGGAACCACCACCGGCCTGCACAGTGTTGACAACTGGTGTCCACGGTTTCATGGGGGGTCTACGCTACACATGAACCCTACCATCAGCCCGAAACAAATGTTACCGTGACTCATCAGACCATGTCCCATGTCACCAATCCTCTAGGATCCAGTTATTACCCTCAGAAGCCCAGGTGAGGTGCTGTGTCCGGGGTTGTGGCGTTAACAAAGACGCTCTTGTGGGTCTTCTGCTCCCATATCCCATGGAAAGATACAAAACACTGCACTTACCTGTGGGATATGTGTGTGGGGTCTCCTGCACTGACCGATGAGACATGTGTATGGGGTCTCCTGTACTGACCTGTGGGATATATGTGTGGGGTCTCCTGCTCTGAGCTGTTGGATATGTGTGTGGGGTCTTTTGCACTGACCTGTGGGATATGTGTGTGGGGTCTCCTACACTGACCTGCGGGATATGTGTGTGGGGTCTCCTACACTGACCTGCGGGATCTGTGTGTGGGGTCTCCTACACTGACCTGCGGGATCTGTGTGTGGGGTCTCCTACACTGACCTGCGGGATATGTGTGTGGGGTCTCCTGCACTGACCTGCGGAATGTGTGTGTGGCCTCCTGTACTGACATGCGGGATATGTGTATGGGGTCTCCTGCACTGACCTGCGGGATGTGTGTGTGGGGTCTCCTGTACTGACGGGATATGTGTATGGGGTCTCCTGCAGTGACTTGTGGGATATGCGTGTGGGGTCTCCTGCAGTGACCTGCTGGATATGTGTGTGGGGTCTCCTGTACTGACGGGATATGTGTGTGGCGTCTCCTGTACTGACATGCGGGATATGTGTGTGGGGTCTCCCATACTGACCTGTGGGATATGTGTGTGGGGTCTCCAGCACTGACCTGCGAAATATGTGTGTGGGGCCTCCTGTACTGACATGCGGGATATGTGTACGGGGTCTCCTGCAGTGACCTGTGGGATGTGTGTGTGGGGTCTCCTGTACTGACGGGATATGTGTATAGGGTCTCCTGCAGTGACCTGCTGGATATGTGTGTGGGGTCTCCTGTACTGACGGGATCTGTGTGTGGCGTCTCCTGTACTGACATGTGGGATATGTGTGGGGGGTCTCCTGCACTGACCTGCGGGATATGTGTGTGGGGTTTCCTGCTCTGAGCTTCGGAATATGTGTGTGGGGTCTCCTGCACTGACCTGCGGGATAACTGTGTGGGGTCTCCTGTACTGACGGGATATGTGTGTGGGGTCTCCTGGGCTGACCATCGGAATATGTATGGGGGGTCTCCTGCACTGATCTGCGGGATATTTGTGTGGGGTCTCCTGCACTGATCTGCGGGATATGTGTGTGGGGTCTCCTGCACTGATCTGCGGGATATGTGTGTGGGGTCTCCTGCACTGATCTGTGAGATATGTGTGTGGGGTCTCCTGCTCTGAGCTTCGGGATATGTGTGTGGGGTCTCCTGCACTGACCTGCGGGATAACTGTGTGGGGTCTCCTGTACTGACGGGATATGTGTGTGGGGTCTCCTGCACTGATCTGCGGGATATGTGTGTGGGGTCTCCTGTACTGACATGCGGGATAGGTGTGTGGGATCTCCTGCACGGACCTGCGGAAAATGTGTGTGAGGTCTCCCATACTAACCTGCGGGATGTGTGTGCAGGGTCTCCTGCACTGACCTGCGGGATATGTGTGTGGGGTCCCCTGTACTGACGGGATATGTGTGTGGGGTCTCCTGGGCTGACCTTTGGAATATGTGTGTGGGGTCTCCTGTACTGACATGTAGGATATGTGTGTAGGGTCTCCTGCACTGATCTGCAGGATACGTGTGTGGGGTCTCCTATACTGACCTGCGGGATAGGTGTGTGGGGTCTCCTGCACTGAGCTGCGGGTTATGTGTGTGGGATCTCCTGCACTGAGCTGCGGGATAAACGTGTGGGGTCTCCTGCACTGACCTGCGGAGTATATGTGTGTGGGGTCTCCTGCACTGACCTGCGGTGTGTGTGTGGGGTCTCCTGCACTGAGCTGCGGGATATGTGTGTGGGGTCTCCTGTACTGACGGGATATGCGTGTGGGGTCTCCTGCACTGACCTGCGGGATATGTGTGTGGGGTTTCCTGTACTGACATGCGGGATATGTGTGTGGTCTCCTGCGCTGACCTGTGGGGTATGTGTGTGGGGTCTTCTGCACTGACCTGTGGGGTATGTGTGTGGGGTCTCCTGTACTGACCTGTGGGGTATGTGTGTCGGGTCTCCTGCAGTGACCTGCGGGGTATGTGTGTGGGGTCTCCTGTACTGACCTGCGGGATATGTGTGTGGGGTCTCCTGCACTGACCTGCGGGGTATGTGTGTGGGGTCTCCTGTACTGTCTGTGGGGTGTGTGTGTGGGGTCTCCTGTACTGACCTGCGGGATATGTATGTGGGGTCTCCTGCACTGAGCTGCGGGATATGTGTGTGGGGTCTCCTGTACTGACGGGATATGTGTGGGGGGTCTCCTGCACTGACCTGCGGGATATGTATGTGGGGTCTCCTGTACTGACGGGATATGTGTGTGGGGTCTCCTGTGGAGTGTGTGTGTGGGGTCTCCTGTACTGACCTGTGGGGTATGTGTGTGGGGTCTCCTGTACTGACCTGTGGGGTATGTGTGTGGGGTCTCCTGTACTGAGCTGTGGGGTCTCCTGTACTGACCTGTGGGGTATGTGTGTGGGGTCTCCTGTATTGACCTGTGGGGTATGTGTGTGGGGTCTCCTGTACTGAGCTGTGGGGTATGTGTGTGGGGTCTCCTGTATTGACCTGTGGGGTATGTGTGTGGGGTCTCCTGTATTGACCTGTGGGGTATGTGTGTGGGGTCTCCTGTACTGAGCTGTGGGGTATGTATTTGGGGTCTCCTGTACTGAGCTGTGGGGTATGTGTGTGGGGTCTCCTGTTCTGTCCTGTGGGGTATGTGTGTGGGGTCTCCTGTTCTGTCCTGTGGGGTATGTGTGTGGGGTCTCCTGTACTGTCCTGTGGGGTATGTGTGTGGGGTCTCCTGTACTGACCTGTGGGGTATGTGTGTGGGGTCTTCTGCGCTGACCTGCAGGCTATGTGTGTGGGGTCTCCTGTACTGACCTGCGGGTTATGTATGTGGGGTCTCCTGCGCTGACCTGCAGGCTATGTGTGTGGGGTCTCCTGTACTGACCTGCAGGCTATGTGTGTGAGGTCTCCTGTACTGACCTGCGGGTTATGTGTGTGGGGTCTCCTGCGCTGACCTGCGGGATATGTGTGTGGGATCTTCTGAATTATATGTAGATGGGATTTCTGACGGATTCTCTTGTCTGTTTGCATGGACATTTCTAGCCCGATGCCCACCGGTCGTGGTCATTAACCCCCCGGCTGCTGCGCTGTACACCTGGGTGGTAACACCTTCTATGACGTATTCTCGGTATGTGACACTGCAGATCAAGACATGTTAAATGCCCGCACAACTTGGGAAATGGAGCGTCCCATCCGTCTGACACCCACTATCCTGCCTCATGCCAACTCCATTAAGTCATGTCGCCTTACCGTGAGCCCGCTGGCCGGTGTTCGGCCTCACTCACGGGATAACACTTCACCACTTACACAGGTGGGGGCGTTCCCAGGTAACGCCACTCTACTGCATCAGCAATGCACGTACTGCTATCCCAGGACTTTTGGCACATCAGTGTATATAAGCCTAGATCCTTCTGAATGCAACTCAGCTCCATTCAAGCGACTGAGCCTAAGCTGCAATACCGCCCACAACCTGAAGACAAGTGTGGCGCTGTTTTTGGAAAAAGCTGCAATTTTTTTGTAAACATGAACAACCCCTTAAGGTTTTGGGATGAGAGAGAAGGTTCCACTGTACTTGATATAATAATGTTGCGGTAGAAGCTTTGTTCCTGATCTATGTATCACTGACTGGTCTGTCTGTGTTCCCAGCTGGCTCCAGCGTCATGTCCTGCATTAGCTGCTTCTTCTTATTCTTCGGGAACAGTGAATCGGCCATGATCGCACTACTGTGCCTCTTCGGTGGAGTCAGTATTGCATCTTGGAATGCCCTGGATGTCCTGACGGTGGAGCTCTACCCCTCGGATAAAAGGTATCTGGTCCCTTGAGGTTATCATGAAGTCTTCTGTAACTTTGTCTAGATCTTGGTACGCTGACCCTTTCATATTCAGAGCTTCCCTGGATGGAAATTAGGTCCTTGACCCCGGAGCGCAGCAAAAAGTCAATATTACATGTCATATCACCGATTACTTCAGGAGGGTCGGTGATCGGGGGAACATTACAGCTACCAGATTGGAGTCAGGAAGGAATCTTTTTTCCCTTAAATAGGGGAAAATTGGCTTCTACCTCATTGAGGTTTTTTGCCTTCCTCTGGATCAACAATGGGGGGGGAGGGGTCATAGGCTGAACTGGATGGAAAGAGGACTTTTTTTGGCCTTAAATACTATTTTACTGTTACTTTGCAGCATCACAGTGACTTTGCATCGTTAATTACTGTAGTCCTCTAAACGTGCACAATGGGAGATACTAGTAAACCGTGAAGAGTGCGAGGGTCCTTGTCTTCAGTATATAATTGAGAGATGAGTCCCCAGGAGAACGGCCTTATAAACTGATTAATGTGAGATGAGTCACTCCAAACTTGTCCCATAAATAAAAACCCTTAGGTCTCAGGATTTAAAGGGGAACTCCACTCTTTAACTTTCTCATGACCAATGGTCATTGAGGCACCTGCGTTCAGTTCTGGTATTCTCACTTCCAAAAACAGGACATTGCAAATATTTTTGTTGTGATGGCGTTCACCATGTGGGATTAATTATGTGACATTCTAATAAATTAGACCTTTACGAATGCAGTGATACCAATTTTAACTTTTTTTTTTTTTTCTGATGAGACGACTGGTAAAAAACTTTTTAACTTTTAATATTTTTTAATTTTTTTAGAATGATTAAAGAGTTTTTATTTTGTTTATTTGTTTTACTTGTTTATTTTTTTAGTCCCCATAGGAAAATTGAACTTACTATTGTTTAATCGTTTATACAGTATAATGCAATACTATGCTATTGCATTATACTGTATCTTAACAGGCTGCCTATTAAAGACATGCCACAGGCATGTCTTAATAGAGAGAAGATCATAGCAGCCCTGGTGCCTCGCCATGACACCCAGACAGCGCTCTTGTGATCTTATCGCAGCCGGGTCGTTCAGGACATTTACATCCTGATTGATCGGAGCATTAAAATGCTGCGGAGGGTAGCATTTAAAGGGTTAACAGTTACAATTGGAATCATCTCTGATCACAGCTGTTGTGGGAGGGTGCCGGCTGCCTCGACTTCCAAGCCTGCTCCATACACATTATATTGTGGATATCTATAGATGTCCTAACTGCATAGGGTGTATAGCAGTAAGGCTGACCGCAAGGAGGTAAGCACAATAAGCAAAGTATTTTTAAAAATAGATATAGGGTTTTTTTTTGGTAATTAATTCAAACCTTTTTAACCCCTGGTACCATCAAGAAGTAGGGTGAACATCTCGCACCTGATAACACTGGTCGTATCACAGTGTGATGGGGTGTAATGGGGCACCCTATTCCAATTAACCGAGTTGGAACTGCTCTATTTGAGAAAATGTCCACTTTTGACGTCTTTTAAAATCCCCTATTAGGGTAGATTGAGTTCATTAAGACTCCGCAAATCATGGCTTTGCTCTACTAGGCCGTATTTACATGGATGATTTCCTCAAGTTCCGTCCGACTGCGATATGGACAAGAAAATCATCTATTTCTGTTTGTTTGCACACATGGTTGATTCTTCTCTCGGACCGAGAGTCTGGCAGAGAAATCACAGCCTGTCCTATGGTTGGGCCGTTCATTCCTATGACTACATAACAATCGCATTGTGCTCACATGGAAATGCAGCTTTCCTGAAGGCTTTAACTCAGTCTGAGTTTCTTGGACCGATATCACACTCACCCAAGTAAGTCCAACCTCAGGCCTCCAACACACGGCCATCTGAATTGTGCCCAAGTGGGTCTGGCGCAACTTGTATCGGACACAATTTCATGTCCATGATACGGACAAGAATAGAACATGCAATGAGTTTTTTCATGCTGACCATCCGTCTACGTAAAACATAGGCTATAATGTGTGCTGTCCATGAATGACTACCACACGGACCCAAATACACCAGTGTGTCGGAATCCTTAGTCAAAGACTTGGGTTCTGAAGGACCAATAATATTGATTGAGCTTGGGGTTTCCCTGGGATATCGCAGAGGGTCACAGAGGAAGGACGGTTGGCCAGTTGTCAGGAGACATGCAATATGAAGAGGTGTTGTCCAAACTGCGTAACCCCTTTAGAGCAAATCCAAGCGAGCGGGCTTGGAAGGATGTTCTTTGGGTGGGTTGTGTGAGATTAGGTCTTTGAAATGTTGAAAGGTATTGCCTCATACGTCAATGTTGTGGTCCGGCCGTTGTGATGCGCCATCGTGGTGTAGTTATGCCATCTACTGTACATTCCAGTACATAATCTACATGATCTCATCCATCATTCTTCCACGTTCTCATATGTGTTATTTTCTATCTAATTGCAGAACAACTGCCTTCGGATTCCTGAATGCCCTCTGCAAGTTGGCCGCTGTCCTAGGAATAAGCATTTTTACCTCCTTCGTGGGGATCGCCAAAGCAGTGCCCATCCTTCTAGCTTCTGCTGCGTTGGCACTGGGTAGCTTTTTAGCCCTTAAACTGCCGGAAACACGAGGCCAGGTGCTTCAGTGAGATTCGCCATTGATAAAAAGAGTAATTTAGTAGACACTGTGAAATGTCTTTTATGTTGTTGCTATGTTTGGGGCCCCTTCCCCTATCCTCTCCTCAGAAATGTGTGGTACAACAATATGCATATGTCTCACTGATTACCAACCCAATATATTTGCACTATTCGAAGTTTCGGAGCTTCCTCCATCCTCAGTGGTGATTAGAAGCACCAGATTTTGTGTAGAGCAGAGATTCATGTTCTAGGTCGCTCTAGTTAAAGACAATACTCTATTTTGTGTTTCAGACACCTCTAATTATAAAAAAACCCCATATAATATGCTCTTCAAATTAGAAGAATCGCTGGACTTGATGAGGAACCGACTTTTATGTTACTAGACATTGGGGCAAACCAATGATTATTCTAGATCAGTCTTCTCCAACCTGAGGTCTACAGAGATTCCAAAGCTACAGCTCTCAGCATGGTCGGAGTTGTGGCTTTGAAACAGTTGAAGAGTTCCAGGTCAAAGTACACTGATCTAGAACAAGTTCTAGCTCTGCAACAGCTGATGACCCACAGGTTGGAGAACGTTGTTCTAGATAGTACTTGCTTCTCTATGAACCTTCTATTCTGATCTGTACATTCTACTGAATGGAGGAACAGTTTCTCCTATTAGCATATCATATAAAGGATCCTACACTGTAGGCATTCTAGGTTGTGCCGGGTACTGAGAGCATCCTAGGAAACTTTTTGGTTAGTAATGGGTACTGAATGGATGCTACTGTAGGTCTGGGATGTAATGGGTTCTGAAGGATCCTACAGTTGTTCTGGATTGAGATTTGCATTAACAGGAGCCATTCAGGACTGGGCAACAATGACTAGAAACAACGGGGTAAGTTTACTGTCTAAGGCCTCATTCACACGGGCGTATGCGATTCCAGTCCGTGAAAAACTGACTGATTTCACGGGCTGCGTACACGCGTTTTACATGCATTTTTGTTGCGTGTGTGCCGTCCGTTTTTCCGGCACATGAAAAAACGCAAGAAGGCCCAATTGATGTCCCTTTTTTTGTTTTCACTGTCTCATGACAAAATGTGTAAAAAACACAGTGCGCATGCATGTAACATATATGTGCGCTGCGGTTTTTGCTTACACTCCCACAGGACATGCGGTAACTTTTTGTAAATGGGCTTTAGTAGTTAGGCAGTGCAAACGTAGATTAGACAGTCTTAAAATATGTCAGATTTGCCACAGTGACTCTGCGGAATGATAATTGTTTTGAATTTTAAGACTGTCTAATTTACAGTGTTGTCTAATTGCGAACTATTGATGGCCTATCCGGAGGACAGACCATCAATAGTAGATTAGTGGAGGTCTGCTGCCCACAAGTCAGCAGTTTTCTGGGACGGTATCCTCATGCACTGAGCTGATTTCTTCAGGAAGCAGATAGCTCCATTCTCACTGTAGTGGACAGGCTTGGTATTGCAGGCCAAGTTTCCATTGAAATGAATGGGTGTAATACCAAGCCTGGCCACTGCAATGCGAATAGAGCTCTCTGCTTCAGGCAAAAATCAGCTCAGTGCACAAGTGTACCAGCCCGGTAAACAGCTGATCAGCAGTGCTCCTGGGCAGCAGACCTCTACTATTGATGGCCTATCCAGTAGTTTACAACTGGACAACCCCTTTAACCTTATACTACCTCTTATTTGGCTTAGTTTAAAGAAAAAATTGCTCAATTTTTTGACACAATTTTTGGCATTTGATGTTGCATGTAGGTCACACCCCCTTTCAACAAAGGAACACAGCTTTGTTGGACATGGCACATGGCGAAAAGTGTCCAAAAATGTCTAGTAAATGCTGCTCCACTGTTAATGCCCAGCTAAGCCTTCCTCAACCTCACAATATCATATGCTAGCATGTCTAGCCAGGGGTAAGGAACACAGATATCACTTACAGCCTAAACTTACTTGTGGATGTCCTTGATGCAACCATAGTGCATCAGTGCCTACGGAACCATGAAGATTATTGTCACATGGATGTCTAGAAATTAGAAAAAAAATTGGGGGGGGGGGGGGGGGGGGGCAGAAGCCGAGTCCAAAAACTAGCGAACCATTCTAAATACGTTCTAATGATATTTATTGCATTGATTCTCCATGTGTTATGTTTACATAGACCTCAGACGATGGAGGCATTCAGGGCCGCAGGTCAGTAATATAATCTACAGATCTAGTCGCTGCTTAGATCTATTGTTTGGGCTTGGATGCTTAACAAAATGTCGTTATATTAATTACTAGCTATATTCCTGCAGTAATTGCCAACCAAAAAATGTCAAATCAATAAGCAGAAAGGCCGAATACCTGCCAGATGCACGGCTTGCCTTGGGGACGAGGCGGGGAATCACGTCTCTCCATTCCACCCGAGAATAGACCGCAAATACATCGTAGATGAAGTATTGTGTTTGGATGCTCGTACCGGCTTCTATCTATAAGTCACCTTATTCTAACAGTCTGGGAGTGCAATACGTCGCTGACTAATATGAGAAAAGCACAGAAATATGACCAGCTTCTTATAGTCGAATGAAACATTCCATGAAATGACGGCACATTCCATAAATGTACAGCACAGGAAGTAGAGTTTTTTAATTTTTTACATTTTTTTTAGTTTTGAAACCCAGTCGAGGTGACACAAACCTAATCTACACTATAAGGTAGTATGACCCACCAGCATGTAGTCTTCGCGATGGACGGGTTTGGGTCTACCACATTTTTAATAAAGTTCTATTAGCAGTAATCAGTTGCGGAAATAGATAAAACCCCCTTTACAAAGGCCAAAATAGGGCCCCCTTAATGGCGTTGGGTAATCCTACCCAGAACAGCTTTTTCCATGGCTCTTGAACCAATTTTTCCTTCTAGTTATTAACTAATTAATCATGTTTCCTCTGTAGAGGCGCGACCTGCATAGGTTCCTCCCACTCAGTAGCAGAGGGAGGGATCAACCAGGGCTGGGCCCTCTTTCTCCATCGGCCCCATACCAACTGCATGGTCTGCCTTTATCTTATGTACAACTTTGGTAGGATTGACTGTCGGATGAAATAAGAACAAGTTTGAAGGGAACCCGTGAGGTGGAGCATGCAATGCAATCTGCGTGTAGCATGTTATAGAGGAGGAGAGCTGAGCAGATTGATATATAGTGTGATGAAGATAGAGGCTTAGTCATAGAGCGGAGGTATATCTCCCCTAGGTTTCTGTTGTATGTGAGAGCACCACCTGTTGGCTGATTAATCAGATAGCCAGTGGCGGATACGTTAGGAACAGCTAGACCAGTCAGTATCTGCTCTGACTGTGGGACACAGAAAGCTGGTCTGTGTGAGTTTATACTGTGGACTGTAAGTACGGTTGCTCAAGGCTGTTGTATTGTGAGCTGTTAGAGAGGCCTTTTTCATATATTAGTTAGGGCCGGACAGGCAAGGCTGTTTATTTTCTGTAGTACTAACCTCCTCACTGCCACTGGGATCCAGCACTGCCTCCTCGCTTTGGTCCCAGTGTTTTTTTGTGACAGTTGATGTCACAGGAAGTCAGGTGAACACTGCAGCCAATCATAGGCTGCAGCTTCATATCCCCGAATTTCTGGTATCATGGCACTCAGGATGTGAGCGCTGATGCCAGAAGAACGTGCAGTGACGATGCAGCCTCTGATTGGCTGCAACAGTCACCTGACTTCCTGTGACATCAGCTGTTACAACAAACACTGGGACCAGAGCGGGGCTGCAGTGCTCTAGAAGTAAGTTCTGCTCAGTTTCTTATTTTACTACAGGCAGCCCTGTTAAAGGGATGTCATCCGGTAACCACATAGGTGTCAGTCACTAATGGTACCGCCCACCAGACTCCTAAACCCAGAATGAGCAGAGATTTCATTCTATATTACAATCTCTATAGAATCTTTTTGCACAAGACTATATAACGATCTTCTCAGCTCCTCCAGCTCTATAACATCCCGCCCAGAGATCGAACTATGTCCACAATGTAACAAGTTACTTTTAAACACAAAAACGTATAAAAAATGCCACTTAAATGGCCAAAATTATAAGATAAGCCACAAAAAATGTATCCACAACTATAAACCTGTACATATTAGGGGAGGACAGTAAATCCATGAAGCTTATTGTGGACCCCAATAATGTATCAAGTTCTGGTGTGTACTAATAAAATTAGGCTCACATATCTGAAAATATACATATATACATCGGGCCCTGACTGTATTTGTGCTACTGTACTTTTTTTTCTTACTTACTGTAGTGGTGAGACGTAATCACCTCAAAAGATGTCAATAATACCATGTAACTTCATTTTCTGCCTCCCATTGCGCCCGTGCTTTAGTATAAACCCAATTATACCGTAAAATGGCTTATTTTGTTAAAAAAAATTCCGTTTTTTGCAAGCGACCTTCCGGAGGTGAGGCCCCTTTTATGTATGACGTGAGCATATCTGTAGCAAAACCCATTGTAGAGCGTCTATAGCGACAGCCATCATGTCTCCAAAAGCCGCTGCATGTCTGTTGAGTGCCATATCCCGAGTAGACAGACTTCGTAGTAGACGCGTTTGTAAACCTTCATACAAATTAGCGTGACTGTACGGAAAACAAAGAAATAGTTTATTTATATAATATAAATGGTCATTTTGCCACCATTTGTATAATACTGTAAATATATAGATATATATGGGAAATTACAGTGTAACAACCTATTAGCTATCGACTTCAGAGAACTCTACACACTTGGACATGGTCTGGACTTCCTTCCAGCATATCTACATGGAGGACCGTGTGCTTAAGCTTCAAAGTTTTCTTGTATCGGAAAACTTTGCTTCTGGATATCACGAGCGCACAACAAAAATCCAGAATGGCTGGTGTCCATTGGCCATGCCTTTGCTACAGTTGACTGCATTCTCATAAGACTATGATGTCATATATCAAAACTTCAGGAGGTTTTAGGTAAGCTGGAGCCCAACCAGCAGTTTGTAAGGTACAACACTTGAACATTCCTGATTTACAGTCCAAAATGTAACCGTGGAGTTGATTTTGGTGCCTCCTAGACTCACAGATGAGCTTGGTCGAATTTAACCCTCTCCAGTGTCCCGATGTAGTCTTCAGTCTATACCCTCGCTCAATCGAAGAAGAAGGGAAAACGCAATTGTCAAACATCAGTAAACTCAAGGACCAAAAAGTTAGATGTTGACCAAGTCTTCAGCTATGAGTCATCTTCTGCTGCTTCATCGGACCTTACGGCCTACTCAGGTTAATAGGCTGTGACTTACCTTCAAGCCAATATGCGTTAGTGGGTCTTCACGACGCAAAGATAGTGTGGTACCTGACTGCTCTGCTATATAAGAGTCTAGGAGGATATGGGCGTATTTTCTTTTATATTCTATATGATAACTCGTAAAACCAACCAAGCATGGGCCTTTATAGAGCACAAGCGTTTTTCATCAACACGACTAGAGCAGAAAGCACAAATAGGAACCTATTTTACGTATTCCTCACCACGGAGGACTACTTTGTGTTTTATTGTGTCGGTAATTATATAATGTGCTATTATAGTTATGTATTCGAAAAAAAAAAAATTTTTCCATGCCGATCCTTTTAAGAAAAACGATGTACTAACCTGTACAGAAATGTAAAAAAAACACACAAAAAAAAGGCAAAAGCAAATTATTTTTCAATGGTCGATATTAATCGTATGTAATGAGGCCGTATCTTGCGTCTTTGTGTCGTGGCCATGCTTATCGTTCACTAGAATTGTTCTATATTGTTTTTATGTTCGTGAAATAGGAAAACAAAAATGTCCTTTTTTTAGATCGTAACCACCCTATAAACAAGACAGCCAATCGCATCAGCCGGTGTCTATAAATGTCTAGATCGGTTTTCCTTTAATTGACATTTGACGAAAAGTTCAACGAAGAAGCGGAAATTGTTTTTAAGCGTTGAACTACACATCCCAATTCATTACCTATGTTATATATTTCGGGTCTTATGCTGGAAGACATCAGCACTGTTCAACGATGTAAGCAAGAGGTAGTAGCACCTTCAATTAATATTGTACGTCGTCTATAGATCAGCACTTTCGGTTACGGTAGCCACTGAATAGAAGCTAATGCGGAGTCTACTTAAAGGACGTGAAATCGGGACAGAATTTGAAATTTCGAATCATCATCCAAGTTTGGAATGGAAGGCTAAAAATGCTTATTCCTCAGACTTTCTAACAGGGTCTAATATATATATACGAAATCCAAAGAGACAATCTCCTATGGGAAACTAAACTCTGGCTACCTTCACTTGCTTTCATGAGATCTCTGATGTGAAGTCATTTGTGCAAATTTCAATTAGTGGGTACAACCATTATAAGCCATGTTCTTTCATTCCTTTTACATATATTCCCCCCAAAACAGGACAAAAACTATCTTGTATAACTTCATTTCTTTGGTTGAGAAGAACATTAGTCTTCGACAAGGATGAGTGCATCGGGTAACAAGAATCCTCCTTGGGGAAAGAACTGGCCGAAGAAAACTCAAGAAGTTTTTGAGAATTTTTAGGGAAGAAGTACTAGGTTGGCCCTGCTGGATTATGAAAAACAAGCCCGTAATTGGCTATCAGTTTTGTAAATAAAGCAGTGTCTATAGACTTATACATACACTGGACATTTGGTTTGGGAAATATAAAGGAAATCGGCGTGAATTCTAGTTTGTGTCCATGTTGAAGAAGTGACTGATGACACAATGCGACTCAAGGGAAACTCTTCCGAAGAAGGCATGGAAATAATATCAGCCGGTTACTTGAAACGGACAACAATAAGTAACTAAAAAAGGCACAAAATGAACAAATCACACAGTTGTCATCAGTTTGCCATGACCAACATTGTGACAATCAGTTCGTGTGCCGTGTATACGTCACCTGTCATTTTTTGCCAAATATTTTTATACTTTTTTTTTCCAGTTTGTCGTCTTTCTTGCCGTATCAATTTGTTCTACAATAACTTATGATGCAATAGTGGTAGATGTGTATTACAGTATGATACTATGATAGAGATGGAGGAAGCGCGGCGGCTGAGAGGTGGGTCACGTTTGGAGTTGTCTAATGGTCGAGTGCAAAAATGTAGCTGATCAAGCCAATGAAACCAATGGCTATTGAAGTAGCTGACTTGAGCCTGGTGCCCCAGTGAGCTTAACAGTTTCAAGTGAATTGATTGGTTAACCGGCAGTCCAAGAAATGACTCGGGAGTCCTTTGATAGCTTCATGCAAATTGGCTTAAGTATACTTCTAGCCAATGAGTGATGTTTGGAAACATTTAACCAATGACACAAGTGTCCCAGCACACTTTCGAAAGCAATGCTGTTGCTACCAAAATATAGACTTTTCTAGCAGCTTCTGGATCAAACATGATGCAAAAAAATGTACTTAGACATTTTATAGGAGGCATGAACTTGCCTCCAGGTCTAGGTATATAAGAGTCACCAATCTATTGAGTTGACAGCTAAATGTGTCATTGAGACTCAACTAAGGAGTCTTTTTGAAACCAAACTCTCGTTGCTTCGTCTTGGAAGACCAATAGCATTTGCCGAATTGTTGAAGACCAAAAGGTCAAGATGCTCAGATCTTAAGATGGAGACCATACAACACCAGAAAGACAACTCCAGACCAGAACTTACCTTCAGCTCTGTACTCCTCGGGTTCTCTAATACGTTTCTCGTCTTCAATCCATTCTTTGTAGTAGTTGGTCTCCACATACGTAGTACTGTCTGTTTGCAAACTGTACCGTGGCGTAGTTTGTAGATGTTTGTAAAGAACAGAGGTATGAAAAAAAATGTACAATCTGTGTCTTGAAAAACAAAAAAAAAATCCATTTTGTCTATAACAAAGTGACTAGTTATATGGGAGGTATTTTATTGTCATGCTGATACGGTGCTGTGGAAGGTGTGAGAATCCGTGCGCCCTGGAACTCCGTTCATCTCTATTGTGCAACAAACCAGTTCCAGGGTGGAATAAAATATCAATAAATATATGTCCATAAGTGATTGGTGGTGGCCTTTGTGGTTTGTGTGTCCACGAGCCTTCGGAATTCTTGACAACTGTAAGTAGGTTATCCCAAACTTGCCTACAAGGCAACAAATGCCCAGAATGATGTCTATCCTAGCAAATAGCATAAGTCTTTGTTGTAAATAGTATAACATTAATTACCAGGCATACATGGGTTTAAAAGCCTAAGGATGCCGAAAGCTCAAGTGGCCAACAAGTTCCATATAGAATGTATATGTAATTCTACATATTGTTGTGGCATCCTCAGGAAATATATATATATAATATATATACACACATCCTGCCACATATTGCTCCACATTTGCTGTAACTGAGCCTTTAGATCATGTAAACTCGTAGGCTCTCAAAGTTGGTGTCCTAGGTGGTCCCATACATGGCCTATTTGTTAAATCTGGCGGCCGGGCAGCCATGGAAGTGTGACAATGTTGTGGGGGCTTCCTGTGACCCCCTTGTGTGCGCGGCCGAGCATTACCCTGCTGCCTCTTGGAAGCTGCCATGAGAGGAACACATGTGGCTGCGGAATGTCCTGAACATATCGCTGAGCTGTCATTGTCCACCGTACCACTACTAGGGGTGACCAACTGTCGTATGCGATGGACCCCCAGCCCACACCAGCAGGGGGCAGTGTGCCGCTCCATAGCAAAGGCAGAATTAAGGGCGCTCACCCCGAAGGTATCTGGTCACAAACACAGTTGGATTCATCACTGAAGTTACCCTGGTTACACTCGTAGCAGTCCCATTTCATCGTTCACGACACCAATGCAAATGGAGGGTGTCAAAGGCAGTACACATAACAGGCGCTGTGAGACCAAACGTCCTCTAGCCAAGTGCCTGAAAATGGTTCTGAAAGACACAGTGGCTGGTAACCTGTCTCTGGCTGGTGGACAGCAAAACAGTTGGAGTTACTCGTGCTTCTTGGACAATCCTCTCCACTGGTGGTCCGTCGACGGCGGCCTTGAGCCCGGTCACCTTGTGTGTCCTCACACATCCACTGGTCCCTACACCACCTAACAGTCTGGGCAGATGCTCCTCTCTACTGGTGGTCTGTCAGGAGATCCTGACCTCGGTCACCTTGTATGCCCTCACACATCCACTGGTCCCAACACCTCCTAACAGTCTGGTCAGATGCTCCTCTCTACTGGTATTTTGTAGGGGGCATCCTGAGCCCGGTCAGCTTGTGTGCCCTCACACATCCACTGGTCCCAACACCTCCTAACAGTCTGGTCAGATGCTCCTCTCTACTGGTGGTCTGTCAGGAGATCCTCACCTCGGTCACCTTGTGTGCCCTCACACATCCACTGGTCCCAGCACCTCCTAACAGTCTGGTCAGATGCTCCTCTCTACTGGTGGTCTGTAGGGGGCGTCCTGAACCCGCTTACCTTGTGAGCCCTCACACATCCACTGGTCCCAACACCTCCTAACCGACTGGTCAGATGCTCCTTTCTACTGGTGGTCTGTCGGGGGCGTCCAGAGCCCGACAGACCAATCCGTGCGCCCTGGAACTCCGTTCATCTCTATTGTGCAACAAACCAGTTCCAGGGTGGAATAAAATATCAATAAATATATGTCCATAAGTGATTGGTGGTGGCCTTTGTGGTTTGTGTGTCCATGAGCCTTCGGAATTCTTGACAACTGTAAGTAGGTTATCCCAAACTTGCCTACAAGGCAACAAATGCCCAGAATGATGTCTATCCTAGCAAATAGCATAAGTCTTTGGTGTAAATAGTATAACATTAATTACCAGGCATACATGGGGTTAAAAGCCCAAGGATGCTGAAAGCTCAAGTGTCTCTATGTATCCTGCCACATATTGCTCCACATTTGCTGTAACTGAGCCTTTAGATCATGTAAACTCGCAGGCTCTCAAAGTTGGTGTCCTAGGTGGTCCCATACATGGCCTATTTGTTAAATCTGGCGGCCAGGCAGCCATGGAAGTGTGACAATGTTGTGGGGGCTTCCTGTGACCCCCTTGTGTGTGCGGCTGAGCATTACCCTGCTGCCTCTTGGAAGCTGCCATGAGAGGAACACATGGCTGCAGAATGTCCTGAACATATCGCTGAGCTGTCATTGTCCACCGTACCACTACTAGGGGTGACCAACTGTCGTATGCGATGGACCCCCAGCCCACACCAGCAGGGGGCAGTGTGCCGCTCCATAGCAAAGGCAGGATTAAGGGCGCTCACCCCGAAGGTATCTGGACACAAACACAGTTGGATTAATCGCTGAAGTTACCCTGGTTACACTCGTAGCAGTCCCATTTCATCGTTCACGACACCAATGCAAATGGAGGGTGTCAAAGGCAGTACACATAACAGGCGCTGTGAGACCAAACGTCCTCCAGCCAAGTGCCTGAAAATGGTTCTGAAAGACACAGCGGCTGGTAACCTGTCTCTGGCTGGTGGACAGCAAAACAGTTGGAGTTACTCGTGCTTCTTGGACAATCCTCTCCACTGGTGGTCCGTCAACGGCGGCCTTGAGCCCGGTCACCTTGTGTGTCCTCACACATCCACTGGTCCCAACACCACCTAACAGTCTGGGCAGATGCTCCTCTCTACTGGTGGTCTGTTGAGGGCGTCCTGAGCCCGGCCACCTTGTGTGCCCCCATCCACTGGTCCCAACACCCCCTAACAGTCTGGTCAGATGCTCCTCTCTACTGGTATTTTGTAGGGGGCATCCTGAGCCCGGTCACCTTGTGTGCCCTCACACATCCACTGGTCCCAGCACCTCCTAACAGTCTGGTCAGATGCTCCTCTCTACTGGTATTTTGTAGGGGGCATCCTGAGCCCGGTCACCTTGTGTGCCCTCACACATCCACTGGTCCCAGCACCTCCTAACAGTCTGGTCAGATGCTCCTCTCTACTGGTGGTCTGTAGGGGGCGCCCTGAACCCGCTTACTTTGTGAGCCCTCACACATCCACTGGTCCCAACACCTCCTAACCGACTGGTCAGATGCTCCTTTCTACTGGTGGTCTGTCGGGGGCGTCCAGAGCCCGGTCACCTCGTGTGCCCTCACACATCCACTGGTCCCAACACCTCCTAACAGTCTGGTCAGACGCTCCTCTCTACTGGTGGTCTGTAGGGGGTGTCCTGATCCCGGTCACCTTGTGTGCCCCCATCCACTGGTCCCAACACCTCCTAACCGACTGGTCAGATGCTCCTTTCTACTGGTGGTCTGTCAGGGGCGTCCAGAGCCCGGTCACTTTGTGTGCCCCCATCCACTGGTCCCAACACCTTCTAACAGTCTCGTCAGATGCTCCTCTTTACTGCTGGTCTGTCGAGGGCGTCCTGAGCCCGGTCACATTGTGTGTCCTCACACATCCGCTGGTCCCAACACCCCCTAACAGTCTGGTCAGACGCTCCTCTATACTGGTAGTCTGTCAGGGGTCCTGAGCCCGATCACCTTGTGTGCCACCATCCACTGGTCCCTACACCTCCTAACAGTCTGGTCAAATGCTCCTCTATACAGGTAGTCTGTAGGGGGTGTCCTGAGCCTGGTTACCTTGTATGCCCTCATTCACTGGTCTCAACACCTCTTAACAGACTGGTCAGATGCTCCTCCCTACTGGTGGTCTGTGGGGGGTTCTGAGCCCGGTCAGCTTGTGTGCCCCCATCCACTGGTCCCAACACCTCATAGCAGTATCGTCAGACGCTACTGGTGGTCTGTTGAGGGCGTCCTGAGCCCGGCCACCATGTGTGCCCCCACACATCCACTGGTCCCAACATCCCCTAACAGTCTGGTAAGACGCTCCTCTCTACTGGTGGTCTGTAGGGGGCGTCCTGAGCCCGGCCACCTTGTGTGCCCCCACACATCCACTGGTCCCAACACCCCCTAACAGTCTGGTCAGACGCTCCTCTCTACTTGTGTAATGTGCATTGCAATCACCCACTATACAGTGCTAGATCAGAATTTTGGGTGGTTGCAACCTTAGCTGAGCAGAACTGGATCCTCTCTGGACAGCCTGATTGGAGGACAGTGGGATAGACAAGAGTTTCCCTACAGATTCAGACCGGCAAACACAAATCAAAATGACGCCAATGTATAGTGGATGATCTTAGTCCCCTACTAGATTAATGGTGTATAGCTCTCGATGGCTTTAGGTGACGGTCTTACAGAACACTTTATAGAGCGCTAGAACCCTTCATTTGGATGAAAGATCTAAGTGCATCTAAGTGCATGGCTGCTTCCTGAGCTGCCGAAACCTCTCAGCAGACCCAAGACTGGCTGCGTTGGTATTCCAATTTTTTGAGACTATGTCGAGAACAGTTGGTTCTACGGAGCTGAAATCCAGTCTAAACCCTTTAGAATACACCTGATTTACCTCTGTGGTAAATTTGGTGCTGATTGGTCCAGGCCTCAGTATATACACGTATGCGAGGTATATTCCCAGTATATACACATATAGGCAGGGTATATTGTCAGTTTACACACATATAAGCACGGTATATTCTCAGTATAGACACATGCATGTGAAGTATCTTCTCTTCAATATGTATGAGGTGTAGATATGCATTTAGATGTGTTGGTTTACTGCAGTACACAGCGCCCCTGTGCCTGGCATGGTTAGGAGGAGAACAGCAGTGTCTGAGTAGTTACCAAGGAAACAGCAGCCAAAATTGCAGGTGATCGGGCTCAAGACGCCCCCTACAGACCACCAGATGAGAGGAGTGTCGGACCAGACTGTTGGGAGGTGTTGGGACAAGTGAATAGAGGCGCAGAAGGGGAGCGGGCTCAGGACGCCCCCTACAGGCCACTAGTATAGAGGAGCGTATGACCAGACTGTTAGGGGGGTGTTGGGAGCAGTGGATGTGTAAGGACACACAAGGTGACCAGGCTCAGGGCGCCCCCTACAGACCACCAGTAGAGAGGAGTGTCTGACCAGACTGTTAGGAGGTGCTGGGACCAGTGGATGTGTGAGGGCACACAAGGTGACCGGGCTCAGGGCCCCCCATTCAGACCACCAGTAGAGAGGACTGTCTGACCAGACTGTTAGGAGGTGTTGGGACCAGTGGAGGTGTGAGGGCACACAAGGTGACCGGGCTCAGGATCCCCTACAGTCCACCAGTAGAGCGTAGCGTCTGATCGTCCGACAAACACAATCAGCTACAACTGTTGCGTTGTCCACCATCAGGGGGCGCCACCATTACAGGTCCTTGTGTTTGTTGTAATTATTTCCAGGCACTTGGCTGAAGGACATTTGTTGTCATGGCCCTCATTACATGTACGGCCTCTGACCCCCACCGTGGCCTCCGTTTGCAGTGGTGTTGTAAACAATTAAACTGGACTGCTACGGAGTGGAACCGTGTTATAATCACTGACACAACCAATCACCAGCTGACTTCAGTCAGTGATTAGCTGCAGCAGTCACATGTCCTGTAAATGGATAAAGCGAGAGAAAAAAGAAAAAATTGGTATGCGGTGCAATATTTTCATTCTTGGCTTAAACCAAGAATGAACCCGATTTCTGTTTTATCTATAAAAACCAGCAATATGCCGCGTTTCAGGGCGTAATTCCTTCAGTAATGCTGGGAGGAGCATTTTACGGATCACAGGTGGCATGACCACTCATTAAAAAGGCTTTCTTCTCAGCAGGGAAGTGGCTCCCCCACTGCCAGGCTCTGTGTGGCGGCCGCAGTCAGGGGTGCTGGTAGGACTAGTGAAGTGTGAGAAAAGTTATGGCTGGAAGAAGTCATTGTGGCGGGCTGGGCCTGGAAAGAGAAGAAAATGTAACGAGAACTTTACCAGTTAAAGACAATGCCACCTGTGATCACTGGGGGAAGGGGGGGGGGGGGCTCTTCCCAGCATTACTGAAGAAGGGGTAATGCCCCGAAATGCATCTCATTGCTTGCGTTTGTTCATTATTGGTTTTAGCCGCTCCTTCATGGCAGGAAGGTCGCACCGCACAGCAGGGTTTTCTTTTGTTATCCTTCGTCCCTGCTGAATCAGGAGTGCAAATCTGGGAACAGTTCGAAAGACTAAAGAAGTTGTCAATTCTCCAACCTATTCTGCCATTCGCCTCACAAAATATCACTTTAAAAGCATGAATAATAACCAATCCGACCAATGGGGCGCCTTTCCGTCACTTCGAATGCGTAATTGTTTATACAGTAAACATGATCATTGTGGATCATAACATCATGAATTACAGTCTTAAAGGGGCTGTCCATGACCAAACTAGGGGTGATGCTGCACTGAGATGATTTCCGCAGGATGCAGACAGCACTGTTCCCAATGCAGTGGAGGGACTTGGTATTGCAGGCTGTGTCTCAGTTACTTCAATGGTAACACTGCTTGCAATATCAAGCCTGGCCACTGCAGAGGGAACGGCGCTGTCTACTTCCTGCCGAAACCAGCTTAGTGCATGAGTGCAGCAGAGCCCCACTGATCTATAATTGTTAACCTATTCTAAGGATAAGCTATCAATATTTTACAACTGGATAACCCCTTAAATATTTTGTAACTATCTTATCAACTCAGGCTTCTTCCATACTGCCCCCTATGGACAAAAGTATGTATCAGAAAAGACCTGAGATTTTTTACATTGAACTGAATCTGCCCTCCGAAATAAGAAAAAAAATCTATCAAGAAACGTTTTTTAGGCTTATAATTTATTACTTTTTTGGAAACACTAAAACATTAAAATTCCAAATTTTATACCATTTTCAAAAATTGTCCAAAACCTGCAAAAACCATTGGGTGTCTTGTGGCGGTATCAGATGGTAGTTGGCGTGTTCGTGTGCACCTGAGAGCTGATCTTCTTGCTCATTTGGGGATCATGCTTCGACCCCCCCATACAGGCGGGGCTTTTACTGACGGTGGGGTCCTTTTCCCACTGCTGGGGGGTCTCGGCCTGGATGGACAAGGCGTGAACAGGTCCAGCTAACTCCTCTTTCAGCAGACCATTGACAAGTCTGTGGCGCTGAATGAGAGACTTCCCACTGAACACATCAGATACCACGACCACCTTAAAGTGGGTTTCTGACCCGGGGGGCACGGCGTGCATGTGACTCTCATTGTGCACCTCTAGGTGGCAGGGTTCCAAGTTCTGAGTCAGCTTGGCTCTGATCGAAGTCTCCACAGGTTTCTCCATGTTTCGGAATCTTGAATATCTTGATGCCACCACAACTGCAGGGACTCGTCTACAAGACTGGAGAAGCCGCGCCGAGAACATCAGCGCCGAGCTCAACGGCTGAAACCAATGACAGTATGAACACCCGATCAATGTTTAGACACATGAAACCAACGGAGGTCTTTGACAGTAGACACTGATGTAGAGGGGGTTCTCGAAAACGGTGGACACACCCATATGGGAAATGGTTTGGCAGGCGCTGATCCAAGTTTGGATAAGCTGTGGGGAAAGAGAAACCCCCGTTAGGCCATCTCACCAACATGACGGCCATTTTGAATTCCATCATCTAGGATTTTCCAGTGGAAAGGTAGGGGTGTGATATGTCAGACCGGCAGATAATTTCACCAGAAGAACAACGGGGCGCTTCAATTTAACATAACTTTATTCGTCCTCCTGATAACACGGTGATTTTTCTTCATTACAGGCAATGAATGATGGCGTTCTCTCAAGCAGAATGTTTGGAGATTGTCCTCATGTCAGGTGAGCGGCGCACACGTGTCATCGCCACACATTTCGATCAACGCCGCCCAACTAGACTTCCCATTACCCACAATGCAGCGGCCAAACTTCTTTCCAAATTCTGAGAAACAGGGTCTGTTGCCAATGAACCAACATGGGCGCAGTAGATACTCACGCTCCACCAGTCACGATTTTCGGTCGACCAAATTTTGGTTTATCAGCAGGAGAACCAGTTTCTAGTAATGCAGAGAGAACGTTGGCAGCAGTATGCAGTCCTCGGCTCTCGCTCACGACCTGAAGGTTGTGAGTTCAATCCCCGTGTGCTTCAGGTAGCCAGCTCAATGTTGACTCAGCCTTCCATCCTTCTGAGGTCGGTGAGATGACCACCAGCTAGGTGGGGGGGGGGGGGGTAATAACAAGTCCCCCTTCATTACAGGCAATGTGAATGATGGCGTTCGCTCAGGCAGAAGGTCTTGAGATCGTCCTTAGGTCAGGTGACCGACGCACAAATGTCATCTCCACAGATTTCAATCACCGTCACCCAACCAGATCTCCAATTACCCACATTACGATCTGCATTACAAGAAACTGGTTCTGTAGAACACGAAGAAATATCACCGTGTTATCAGGAGAACAAATAAAGTTATGCTAAATTGAAGCGCACCGTTGTTCTTCTGGTGAAATTCTCTGCCAGTCTGATATATCACCCCATTGGAAAAATTCAAGATGGCAGAATTCAAAATGGCCGTCATGTTGGTGACATGGCCTACTAGGCTTTCCCTGCAACTTGTAAACAACAATAACATCACGGTCTGCCAGCTGTCATTCTATATGGGTGACTGCACACTTTTGAGGCCCTCTGTATATTATAAGCTCTGACACAGCACCCCCTCCAACCAGAGGCCATTTCTGGTACTGCAACGGTCCCTGTGCAGCTGCGGTTTCAGAGAAGTGCTGTGCACCAATAAAGGTGATGGAGTCTCTGTGCTGCACTGAGCCCTGCAGCTCCTTCCTCTTGGCACTGGTGGTGCCAGCCGTAGTGTGGGCACTAAGGGCTCATTCACACGGGCGGAGGCAATTTAGGTCTGTGAATATAGAACAAGATCCGGCGCCATGTATTATTGTAGGCACAACATCGGTCGTGTGAGAACAACTGAGGGGTCCGACAGTAAATAATACGGGCAGCAGTACGCCCGTGTGAGCGAGCCCTAAAGGGGGCAACTGGGTGGGCGGTGCGAGGGCGGGCGTTATGGACCAGAAGAGGGCGCCGCAAGAGAATGTTCCGTGGCTCAAAGACATTAAGGGGTACAGCAAGGGTACAGGCTCGGAGGACGGGGGGCACCTTCTGCCAGAGGGGCTACAGGGGGCACCTGCCAAAGAGGTCTTCATCCGCAGGGGCACTAAAGGGGGCGCCTTCCGCACAGGCACTAAAGGGGTCTTCACCCGCAGGGGCACTATAGGGGGCGCCTTCCGCACAGACACTATAGGGGGCGCCTTCCGCACGGGCACTAAAGGGGGCGCCTTCCGCACAGACAGTATAGGGGGCGCCTTTCAAAGAGGTCTTCATCCGCAGGGGCACTATAGGGGGCGCCTTCCGCACAGACACTATAGGGGGCGCCTTCCGCACGGGCACTATAGGGGGCGCCTTCCGCACGGGCACTATAGGGGGCGCCTTCCGCACGGGCACTATAGGGGGCGCCTTCCGCACGGGCACTATAGGGATCTTCACCCGCAGGGGCACTATAGGGGGCGCCTTCCGCACGGGCACTAAAGGGATCTTCACCCGCAGGGGCACTATAGGGGGCGCCTTCCAAAGAGGTCTTCATCCGCAGGGGCACAAAAGGGGGCGCCTTCCGCACAGACAGTATAGGGGGCGCCTTCCGCACGGGCACTAAAGGGGGCGCCTTCCAAAGAGGTCTTCATCCGCAGGGGCACTATAGGGGGCGCCTTCCGCACAGACACTATAGGGGGCGCCTTCCGCACAGACACTATAGGGGGCGCCTTCCGCACGGGCACTAAAGGGATCTTCACCCGCAGGGGCACTATAGGGGGCGCCTTCCGCACGGGCACTATAGGGGTCTTCACCTACAGAGGTGTTACAGGGGGCGCCTTCCTCAAGGGCACTAGTTGTAGTGCCTTCTGCACGGGCACTATAGGGGGCACTATGGCAGCAGCAGTAATGTGTGATACCAGGAAGCTGCTGACAACTGCCTCCCCAATATTACTATATGTATACAATAATCCACCCCCCTTCCTGTATATTCCGGTCTACCGAGGGTTAATACCCCCCTGCCCCCTTACACACCTCCCATCCCCCACACTTACTGCAGAGAGTACTGAAGCGTCCTTGCAGCCATTACCCGGAAATCGCATTGCACGCTGGGAAATGTAGTTGTATTGCAGCACGTAGAACTACAGCTCCCATCATGCACCTGTGCGGCGCTCTCCCTTATAGTCCGGCAGTGTGACTGCGAGGGGGAGGGGTGCTGGCATGCTTGGACTTGTAGTACCTCACACACAACATCTGATATAATACAATGGGGTCATTATTATCAAATCTATCTGCTATTTGGGCTTTAACCCCTTAGTGACGCGGCCATTTTGGCCACAAGAACACGATTTTTTTGGTATTTTATCTCCACTTTTCTGCAGCCATATGTATAATTTCCCATTACGCGCCGCGCGAGGATGTTTAGCGCGTATAAGGAGGGCAGAGAAAGAAACGCCGTAATGCGGCCATTGTTTTTTGTTGTTTTCGTCCTTACAGCGATCGCCCTTCGCGCCGCGGATTTACGGAATGAGCGATGCAGTTTTCACGCCCGTCGATGCATTTTACTGCTTTTTTTGCGCCCACAATACAAGTTCCAGACGCGTTCTGTTTCCTTCCGTTTCGCGCATCCCCTTTCGCATTGCACGCATTTGCACAACCTCATTGACCTCTATGGGGACTTCGGGCGCGCAAATATGCAGGAAAATAGAGAAGGCTGCAATTTTTTTGGCGCGAACGAAGAGTCACGGAAAAATCTGCCCATGAAGGAGTTCACGGAAATCAGAGCGCTCCATTCACGGCGAGCTGCACGCACAGATTTAGCGAGAGTAGACGTGAGTCCAAGTACGCCGGTGGGGAGGAGCCTAAACAGGCAGCATTAGGGCGACTACCCACCAGCGTTTGCGAATTTGCTGCGTTTTTTTCTGCAGCGGTCTATGGGGCTTTCTAATGTTAAAAATGCATTGCGGCAAAATCGCAATTTACCGCGAAATTGTGATTTTGCGCGATGCGATTTTAACATTAACAAGTCCCATAGACCCGTAGCGGGCGGGCACCGTAATGACACCATTTTTTTCTGCAGGTTGGTGCAAATACAACAATCCAAAATGATGTTTTCTGTTTGTTTTTAAGCTTTTTTCCCCTTTTGTACAATAAAACCTTTTTTTTTTGCATCGTAACACTTAGGCCGCCTGCAGACGGGCGGAAATCCCACGGCGGTATTTCCCGCGGGATTTCCGCCGCTGAAAGTCTGCATAGGAGTGCATTACAATACGCACTCCTATGCAGACGGCCGCGGTTTGGCCGCGCGAAATCTCGCGCGGCAAACAAACCGCAGCATGTCCTATTTTTGTGCGGGGCATGCACTCACCCGGCCGCCAGCTACGGTCTGCGCATGCGCCGGCTGCGCGGCAGCCGGCACATGAAAGAGCCGGGGCCGCCAGGCACGGGTGAGTACGCGCTCGTCCCTGCAGGCTCTCGTGTCGGGTCCCGCGGCGAGAATTCTCGCCGCCGGATCCGACCCGCTCGTCTGCAGGCGGCCTTAGGCCTCATGTCCGCTGCGGAATCCGCATTCAATTTGGCCCATAGGAATCCAGTAAATTGTAATTTGCGCCCGCGGATGGCATTTTAATGGATTTGCGTTTTCTCCCGCACGTGAGAGAAAACGCGCCATGCTCCATTTTCTGCGGGTCTCCCGCGCGGACGGCTCCTGCTCCTATGGACGCCGTCCGGTCCCGCGGCACACCCGCAGCTGAATTTCTGCTCTCCGGCGCGGGAGAACAGGAGTTCAAAAAGAAAAAAAAAGAGTGCATGGCGCATGTGCGCGGCACGCTGCCGGGGTGCCGAGCGCATCCTCTGGGCAATGGGAAAGAAGATCCGGCTGCAACGGACAGGAACCTGCAGCGTCCGGACAGGTAAGAAAAATCTATTTTCAGGCCTCATGTCTGCGGGAAAGGAGGGTCCGCTGCGGGATTCTGCGTGGAGAATCCCCGTGGGCCCGAATGTCCTAGCTGACATGAGGCCTTAGAGTCCCGTCACTTTCTTATGTTCCCATTGACGGAGTTCTGTGGGGCAGTTTTTTTTGTGGGACGAGCTTTAGGCTTTATTGGTACCATTTTGGGGTACATATTTTTTTTTTTATCACTTTTATTACGTTTTTGGGAGGCCAAATTAAAAAAAAATAGTATTTTGGCTCCGCTCTTTTGCTTTTTTTTTATAGCGTTTGCTGTGCAGGATACAAAATGCGCTCAGTTTATTGTACGGGTCGTCACAGATGCCAAAACACGGATTTTTCTATTTTCTTAAACAAGAGGGGAAAGTGCGCCAGAAAAGTTTTAGTTTTTTTTTTTAAACTATTTTTTTAACATTTTTTTAAGGCCCTGTAAGGGACTTGAACCTGTGATCCTATAATCACTTTGATAATACATTGCAGTACTTCTATACTGCAGTACATTATCATTTCTCATAGCAATCACAGGCCATAGCAGACCTGAACGCCACTGACTGACGACCGCTTGTCATGGCGATCCATCGGCCCTCCGCGATTACATGGCGGGGAGCCCTCTCTCTCTAAACATTTTACATTCCACGATCGACATTGATCGCAGCATGTAAGGGGTTAATAGCTAGGATCAGCGTTCTCACCGATCCCCGTTGTTGCACATGAGGTCAGCTATCAGTCACAGTCGATTCCCGCTGCGGATGGCGCCGGCTCAACTTCTGAGCCTGTGCTGCCAATTGGACGTATATTTACACCCATTCGCTGGAACACTATCTCACCCGGGGCGTAAATATATGTCCTCTGGCAGGAAGGGGTTAAAAGAGTTACCCACCAAATGCATGTTATCCCTTTTCCATAGGAGAAAACCATGTGATCGGTGGAGGTCCGACCACTGGGATAGCGAGAACATGCGCACCTCCATTCATCTCAGTAGGACGGCCGACACCACTGAGTGCCTGAACCGCCGAGCTCTGGCCGTCCCATGGGAATGGATGGAGTAGTGCGCAGTGCGCTTGCCTAACCGCCATTTCACTAATTAAGGGACCTTTCGGGACCCCTGTTCTCAGGATCAATGGTGGTCCCAGCCGTCAGACCCTCACCAATCAGATAGTTACATTGTATCTCCTATCCAAGAGATTGGGGATACATTCATTTGGTGAGACAGCCCCATTAATTATTAGGTGCCGCAGTTCTTCCCTTTGACCACTAGATGGCAGGCATGTCTCACAAGTTCTGGTTATTCCTGGTTATTCACCTAGCACAGTCCTGAAGTGAAGGCGCTGCAGTCCTCATCGATGGGTAAAGTGTTGCGTTCTGTATATTATGGCATTTCGGGCCATTATACCACAGGATCCACACCTGAACGGTCGTAGAATCTGCAGCGCTTCACAAAAAGGTTGCGGAAAATGTAGAAGGAAATGTCATCCACGGCTTGTCCTGTAAATGCTGCAAAAGTTCTGCAGCAAACCCGCATGTACGCTCACAATGAGGATTAGACCCCTTTAGGGGCCAAGAGAATTTTTTTTGCTTCTGCCCGCTTGCGTTCTGTCAGCCATCACTTTTTTTTATTTATAAGCAAAACTTTCAGATAAAGATATATCCATTATTATGTTTGTTTTTTTTTTAAAAAAAAGCGATTTTGCCATTTTTTCTTAAGTATTGACAATCAAAAGGGGTTTTCTGGGTCAAAACTATTGCTGACCCGTCCTCAGGATAGTTCTTCAATAGTTAATCGCTAAGGAACCTCTGCGCAGGATTTCAGTGCAGCGAGCCGGATGTGGTCGTAGGTGACGCAGTGGAAGTGCCCTGGCGGGTGTCACTCTCACTGAAATTGATGGCAGCGGCTATTACACTTCCGGCACTTATGTCTCCGATACCAACGGGAAAGTGTAATAGCCGCTTCGGCTCCCATTGATTTCAGTGCGAGTGACATCCGCCAGGTCACTTCTGCTGCCATCCCCTATGATGACGTCCAGCGCCGCTGCACTGATGGCGGGCCGGGCGGTCAGCGCATCGTGGGGGGGATTCCTGAGCGGCGGGTCCTGAGGATTGGTCATCAGTAGGTTTTGCTCAGAAATCCCCTTTAATAGGGAACATATCTTTCTTGCATGAGTTGAGATGAATGTGGGTATATAATAAGTCTACGGTTCGTATGTTTTGGGGATGGATGAAATAAAAAAAATTAATAAAAACAAAATTGCTTTTTTTGGTATTTTTTTAATGTTGTGATATTATTTACTTATTTATTTTGTCTTTTCTTAAAAACTTTAAAGCATTTTTTCGTCTCATGAGGAAACTCCTGAAACCGCTCTGGTATAATGATAGCTGCGCTGTGATTGGTTGCTAAGGGCAACAAAAGATGTTTCCTCCTAGATGGATAATTGTGCCCCATAATGCCCCTGTCCTGTTATATCATCTCTGCAGTTAAAGGGGAACTCTATGGATAGAGCGTATATAATGTATGTATGGAACAGGTGCCGGATTATCAAGTGTTCTGGATTAGAGGAGGGTTATACATAAAGCATATAAAACGAACTTGTGAGCTTTATGAAAACCCAAACATTTAGTCCAAAATAAAAAGCCAAAATGATCATTTATGATCGGATTACCGGTCAGCCAATACATTAAACACACCTTCGAGGGGACGGCCTTGTAAGTCTCCTCACTCCTTCTGGGTGCTCTTCCTAAGGAGAAACGATCCCTTCCCAACCCATTAAACCCACTGAAAGGTTACATTTATAACACTGATTATCTGGTGACCATGGCGCCTGTCGGGCGGATATATCAGGCAGCAAGAGACCAGTCAGTTCATGAAGTTGATGATGGAAGCAAGAAGAACGGGCAAGTGTAACGACTAATTGTGATGTGTAGTCGGCTGGTCTGAGCATCTCCAGAGCGGCCGGTCTTTTGGGCGTTCCTGGTATGTAGTGGTTCGCACCTACCAAAAATAGTCCGAGGAAGGTTAACCGGTGACCGACAACAGGGTCATGGCTTACTAGGTGTAGGGAGTGAAGGCCACCGGTCTGCCACAATCCCACAAACAAGTAACTGTAGATTACTGATAGTCCATGCCGGCGATGATAGAAAGGTGTCAGATCAAACAGGACACGGCAGCTCACTGTGTATGGGGCGGTGTAGCCAAACCAATCAGAGGGCCCATGCTGACCATGTGGACCACCGAAAGTGCCTACAATGGGTACTTGATCATCAGAGCTGGACCAAGGAGCAATGGAAGAAGGCGGCCTTGTCTGATGAATCATGGCTTACATCATGTGGACGGCCGGGTGCGGGTAAGAGATGGCACTGGGGTGCACTATGGTAGGAAGACAAGTTGGTGGATGTTCTTTTGGGTACTTGTATCCTGGCATCATGTTGGCTTTGACACGTACCACCTACTTAACCAGCATACAGACAAGGACCTCCTTCATGGCGATGGTACTCTATAATGGCAGCGCCCTCTATCAGCAGGATAATGCCCCTGACCACACTGCAGAAACCGTCCAGGAACATGACAGAGAGCTCAAGGTGATGACTTGTCCTCCAGATCTCAGTCTGATGGAGCATCGGTGGGCCGTGCTGGAAGCCAAGTCTGATCCATGGAGGCCGCACTAACTTACAGGATCTGCTGCGTCCTTGTTCTGCTATATCCCACAGGACACCTTCAGAGGTCAGAATTGTTTTGGCTGCATAGGGGGATTTACGCAATATTATAATGTTATGGCTGATTACAGTAGACAGATCAATAATGGGTGGAATACTACACAGGGGGCCACAGAAAAGTCCCCCGACACCTCACTCTTATAAAGCTGTCTTAATGAAAATCTGTCTTTGTTGCCCGTAGCAACCAATCACAGCGCAGCTTTCATATCTTATACTGCTGAGGTAAAATGAAAGCTGTGCTGTGATTGGTTGCTTTAATAGTATGTTTCCACATAGCAGAAAATAATGCGGATTGTCAACATAATGGACAATCTGCATCATAACCGCTGCCGAAAATGAGACAAATTCACACATTTTTACAATTTATGATGCGGATCGGCAGCAGATTTCACCCTTTTCATTTAGATGTGGAATTTGGTGAGCATTTTCATTGCAGACAATCTTCTCCGTTGGAACATACCCGTAGACAACATCCACAAGAGCGTGGCTTCGGCCAACATTTCGGTGGTCCTTCTGTAGATACATGGACAATTTATTATGAAGACCACATTTGCTTCATGATTTCTTTTACTAGTGGAAGCCCCAACACTACCCTGAATCTGCGGCACGATGGATACCGTTGGCGCCTCACCGACCCTATCGACTTATAATAAGGTCAGATGGATTTCGGAGAGTCTGTCAACTCTGACTGAACCTACAATGGAGGCCTCCTACACAGATGTGAGCATAGACCAACAACTAGAATGTTGCCGCTATGTGCCGGGTCCACAACCATTGAGCCTATTGACTATTATAAGAGTTGTCACTATCAGGCTGAAAGGGACATCTTTTCTTGTTGTCATGGAAATAGGAGAATATCCGTATAGTTACAGCTTATACTCTATAGGTGAATCACCCTGCTCGGATACATACACCTGATTGGCTCTTGCGTACAACTGCTCCACTTTTCTCTTGCACCAATTTTGGGAAATCTTCAACCTTGTGTTATCAATGGTAGAATTTTTTCAGAAATCGGATAGATTTTACTTTATACCCATCATTTTCCGTAGGTTTTCTTGAGTCTCGGAAATAGTTGGAGATGATTGGACGTAGCAAGTTACTATATAATGACTGATATTTCCCTAACGACAAGGCAGAATCTGCACTAATTGTCCACTAATTGTACCGATTCTGTCTTTAAGCCTCAAGAAAATATTTTTTGTAATTATTAATTTAGTATTTTTTTTATTACTATGATTTTTTATATATTTTGACCTTCAAAGGATTTTCTGTTGCTAGAAATGTGATTGACAGAAAGCCTTGACCCCCACATGCAGAAGACCATCTTACAGGATGATGCCTCCACGTATCCTTGATGTATATGAAGCCGTTTATCAGCGGGATTAGCAAATTCCATTCAATAAATCAAATTCCAATAAAAATGTATAAACTTTTTTTTAAAATTCCCTTTTTTTACATTATCTCATCCCATTGCACATACATCTTCTGAAGACATTATCCTAAGCAATTGCTGCTTTTGTTGCACTCATCGAGACGTGAGAACCGTTGATGACGGGCATAAAAAAGGTAAATTCGATTACAGGGTTATTCCAAAATCCCAGACAGCCAATGATTCATCCTTAGAATCTTTACACACTTGATCTTTGGCTCTTGTTCTACGAACAGTATGGGAAATGTACTGCTGGGTGAATTATCGATGAGAGCCCTAAAATACATGATTAGGTGATAACGACACCCAATCCAAAAATAACAAAAAAATCAGATTTTTTCGAATTTTGGTTGGTTTTATTATATAACTGGCAGTTATGATGTGAAAAAAAATATCACTTATATATGCAAAATTCTACAACATATACAGCATCGTTATAGGCAGTAAGGAACAAATACAAGAAAATCCCTACATTCTGAAAATCATAAAATAATGAATGCAATTAATACAAATCGGTTCAGAAGACGCTCTGGATGGTACTAAAAGGAATCAAAAGAATAAAACAAAAATACTAAAAAAATACAGAATCTAAAATAATTTTCGAGTAATACTATGTAACATTTTTGGATTGCAGGGTATGTAATACATCATGATTCTTGGCTAATAGTTGGGTTGCTCTCAAGGCGATCGAGAAAGAAGTGGGACGGTGCAGCACCAAACTCAGGACAAGCCTTCCCCTGCCCTAGATGTGGCCGGACCTGCCTTTCCCGAATTGGACTCATCAGCCTGAAGTAGACGCCAAGCCATGCAGCACTTGGGTAAAACCAATTCTTGTAGGACTATTAATACTCCGTGAAGCTGTTTTTGTGGTCTTTTTTTACAGGACTTTTTGAGATCTGTGCTGCTGTTTGCCAAAAATATAACTTTTTATTTTTTTTCCTCTGGCAATTTTTTAGATTATACCCAAAAAGTTTCTAGAATTAAAAATAAATCTTCAATTAATTTAAAACATCATTATTATTATTAGTTTCATATAATATTAAATTCTCTACACCCCAACAAATATTGTTCAGTTGCATGTGTGGTCGCTCTTCAATGCAGTCCAGTATTCTATTTCAGAGACTTCAGTCCAGGAGACAGATGGAAATTATTAGCGAGTGTTTCTGATAACTAGTGCCAGATACGAGGTCAGTGCGCAGCAAACTGTACAAATGTGGCACGTACAATAATATTTTCTTACAAAGTGGAAATAATATTCTGTGAGGAGCGGGAGGATTTATTTATTTTTTTTTTTTACAGCATTTTAAAATAAATTGTTAAAAATTATTTTTTAACACTTTGTACATATTTTTTTTTATTTTCCAGTTCCCGGATTTATAAATGTTTTTTTTTTTGTTTTTTTCCTGTCATTTTTTTTTAAGTCTAAAGAATTGTCTAAAATGTGTTTTATTACTATTTTTTAAAAAATAATTTTACATTTCTAAACACCTTTGAATTATGTCTGTATTATATATATTTATATATATATATTACTAATTTTTTATACTATAATAATTCATAAAATATTTAAAATGTTTTTTAAATAAATATTTTCAGTAAAAAAAAAAATGCGTATTCAAAAATAATTTTTAAAAAACATAGAAAAAAAAAAAATCCCCAGCTAAACAGATGGAACAGTTCAAGCTGATTACCCTTAGACTAATCTTTTCAATGATATTTATAAATATGCGGGTAATTAATATGCTGAGACTATATCTCGGTAATTAGGACAATTCATTAGAACGCCGGATATGTTTCTATATGGACCTCGCATGTCATCCGTTTACAGATATAAAAAAACTGGCATTATGTGTTTGTGTTACAAATTTTAGGTCTTTTTTCATGGCTGCGCTATTAATATTTCACACTCGGGTTATCAAATATGTTATTTTATTAGAAGTTTTAACTAAAAATGTACAAAACGTACAAAACATTTTCATTCATGCCCAATAAAAATGCAATCAAAAATAATTCCGTCTGCCGTTATTTATTAAAAAGTGCAAAAACTGAAGTCAATTATTTTACCGTTGCTGTTTTTGGAATTTTTTGCTGTTTTATGTAACAAAACGTTTTATCCACATTAACATCATCGAATTCTAATATTTGTTGAAAACTTATTAAATGACCAAAAAATAACGACACGACACAATTGAACTCAAATATTTCGTTTGAGAAAAGAAGTAGAAACATTTTTAACAAAAATCCACACTATGGCATCACCAAACCTTGTTGTTTTTGTTAAAATGTAAAAAAAATATAGAATTTTTTTTTTAGTTTGGCAACTAGTACCAATAGCAAGGTTTTTTTAAAATTATAGACAGAAGCATTGAACGTATTATATATTTTAAACATATTTTGAACGTTCACATTATGCTATAAATTTTATTCCCAATTTTTTATGTAAAATTGGAAAAAAATGTAAAAACTTAAGGCCGCAACAAAAGAATGCTAGGAAAGATTATTACTGTATCCCCTCCTTCGTTAATATCACATGGCAGCTTGTATTTTTCCTGTAGGAGGGGGTATTGCTCACAAAAGTCTGCTTTTCACATTCTAGAAGCGTAGCTCCACAGATGGTTCCAAGGACCTCTTAGACGGCTCCAGCCCCGCTGTGAAAATTAGTTAGATTTTCTTTTTTTTTTGTCCAGTTTTGCTGTTTTACATATAATACCGTGTTTCCCCAAAAATAAGACAGTGTTTTATATTAATTTTTGTTCAAAAAGGTTTAACTTTTTTACATGTATAGCTGCCTAGACACTGGTTAAATTGACTTTTTTAATTAACTGTTAGCAGGGCTTAATTTTGGAGTAGGTCTTATATTTCAAGCATCCTCAAAAAGCCTGAAAAATCATTATGCATCCTCAAAAATTCTGGAAAATCATGCTATGTCTTATTTTCAGGGTATGTCTTATTTTCAGGGAAACAGGGTAGTTATGAGGATTCCAAATGTAAACATCAGACCCGGAGTTACATCATGACAATTATTGTTTTAAAAATTCAAATTAATAATTAATAAATTAAAAATTTTTGATTTCCCATCCGTATTTTATATTACCCATCACTAACAGTCTTGTGGGACCGAAACTAGAAGGATTGTGGACACTTGCCGTTGGTAATAAACTCATAGTCACAGTAGTGTATGAGTAAGGCAGCCACTTGGAGATCTTTTCAGTAAGTTCAGAAAGTTGTATTTTTTTAGATTGATTTTTTTTTATTTTATACTTTTTCATTAATTTATTTTATGTTAATTTTTTTGAATTATTTTTGTATTATTTTCCCGGTTGTGTCATTTTGTCAAGTTCCTGTGATTTGAGTTAAATGGGTTTTTATCAGTGATTGTGGGGGCCAACCTTCAGCGCTTCCACTGATTATGAAGGAGTTCTGGCTGTGTTTGGTACCGTGGCTCAGATCCATTCACTTGACCATCGGTATATAGAATTTTTTATTGACCCTCTAAAAGCTCTACCATACTGAGATCTGCAACATACTTCTGAAAATCCTGACGGATGTCTTTCAACATCGGAGCTGTACAGCCTTAAATCATAATGTCTTCAGAGGTCAGACAGTGGATTGGAAAGGGTTAATCCCTCCTCAGGTAGCACTGCAGGGATATTGACCACTTTCTTCCAGGTTCCCCTGCAGATTATAGCTGATCACTGGGATATCCTTTGAACAGTTTAAAGGGGTTGTCCCGCGGCAGCAAGTGGGTCTATACTCTTCTGTATGGCCATATTAATGCACTTTGTAATGTAGATTGTGCATTAATTATGAGCCATACAGAAGTTATTCACTTACCTGCTCCGTTGCTGACGTCCCCGTCGCCATGGATCCGTCTAATTCTGATGTCTTCTTGCTTTTTTTAGACGCGCTTGCGCTGTGCGGTCTTCTGCCTGGTGAATGGGGCCGCTCGTGCCGGAGAGCTGGTCACCGCGTCGTCATCGTAGCTCCGCCCCATCACGTGTGCCGATTCCAGCCAATCAGGAGGCTGGAATCGGCAATGGAATGCACAGAGCCCATGGTGCACCATGGGAGAAGACCCGCGGTGCACCATGGGAGAAAACCGCAGTGCATCCCTGGGAAAGGACCGGCGGCCATCTTAGGGAGAAGATTTTTATAACTCCACATTTCGTCGGATCGGTGAGTAGCAAGCGGTTTAAAAACCACTTTAATTTGCTATTTTATGCCAGGGGGGTGACAGGGGGAATGGGGTAAGGTAAAATTTTGATGTTTGCCGCGAGACAACCCCTTTAATTTATGGGGACAAATACTGTAACTAAAAGGGATTGTTCAAAGCTTTTGACCCCTTAAAGGGGTTTTCTGCAACTTAAAAAAAACCCATTAGTGCTGGGATTGGTGTAACGTAGAAAAGTAAGCCATACTCACCTGCTTCAACTGCCCCCAACCCCCAACTCCCCATCCAGTGCAGAAGCCCTTGTTTCGTGCTCTGAACATGACCACTCAGCCAATCACAGGCTTCAGCGCCATGTTTGCCATGAATGGCACATAAGCACCCAAGGTGAGATCTAGCGCAATGAACAGGGGGCCACTGAAGGAGCTGAGTTTGGCTTTTTTTATTATTTTATACCATTCCCAGACCCTAATTTTCTTTTAGTCCAGGAAAACCCCTTTAAGTAAAAGAGTGGACCTTATCCAACCAAAATATACCCATATCTGTATTATGATTACAAAATTCTAAATTATATTCTCCGTATGTTCTTATCCAACCAAGTATAACCAAAGTAAGACAAATCAGTCATCGGCTCATCTGTACAGCAGGGAAATGAGTCCATAACAAATTTTTGCAATATTTATAATGGGTATACTATGGGCCTATGACAGGTACGCCAGTCCAATTAATCACTGTCTTACATGAAGGTGATCCAGATCAGGTAGCCCACAATTTTAGATTTAACGCTACTTGTTAGTAGCAGAGTTTTCCCTTTCAACAAAAATATATTAACAAAAAATTTCAAAAATAAAAAATTGCGCTAGTAGCTTCTTCTATGGAGTGGAAGATGGCCTTCAAAATACCTCTTGGCCATTCGAATACCTCGTTATGCCTTTTGGGTTATGCAATGCCCCAGCTATTTTCCAAGGGTATATGAATTCTGTTTTCCAGGATATCATGGGTGTGTTCGTTGTGGTATACCTGGATGACATCTTCATTTTCTCCTCTGACTAGGAGACACACAACGTGTCCATTTACAAAAACCGTGCTGACTCGCCTCAGACTAATAAATTGTTCACTAAATTTGAGAAATGTGTTTTTGGTGTCCAGAAAATATCATTCTTGGGGTAAATTATTACACCATGTGATATTCAGATGGATCCGGTAAAGGTGAAAGCGATCACGGAATGGGCTCAGCCAGTCACCTTAAAAGCTCTACAGTTCTTCCTTGAGTTTGCTAACTACTATCATAAATTTATTAAGAACTTCTCCGTGGTAGCTAAGCCTTTAACGGATCTCACCAGAATAGAGGCAGATGTGAGTACTTGGTCTTCTGATGCTCTTGCAGCCTTCTCTACTCTGCAGGCTGCATTCTCTTCTGCGCCCGTACTCATCCAGCCTGACCTATCCTGTCCGTTTGTGGTGGAGGTAGACGCCTCCGAGTTTGGAATTGGAGCGGAACTGTCTCAGGGGCCCTCCACACTCACAAACCTTTGGCCTTGTGCCTATTTTTCCAAAAAGTTCTCATCTGCTGAACGAAACTACGATATAGGTAACTGGGAATTACTTGCCATTAAATGGGCTTTTGAGGAATGGAGACATTTTCTGTAAGGGTCACTCCATCAGATCACGGTACTCACAGACCATAAAAACCTCAAATATTTAGACTCCGTTAGGAGTTTGAATGCTTGTCAGGCCCATTGGGCCTTGTTTTTCTCACAATTCAACTTTCTGTTGACTTACAGACCCGGCTCTAAAAATGTTAAGGCAGATGCTTTGTTTAGGAGTTTTGGTACCCCGGAACCTTCAGAGCCTGAGCCTGAGAGTATCCTCTCCCCTGGGGTGGTTTTCGCTGCTGTCTCCTCCGACGTTTCACCTCTTATACGCGCTGCTCAACAATCGGCCACTGAAGCCCTTCCGGAAGGCAAACTTTTTTTCCCGTTGTTCTTGACGGTGAAAGTATTAGAGGAGATGCATTGTTCAGTCCTAGCTGGTCACCCAGATATCAGGGGTACTCAGGAACTTCTATCCAGAGTTTATTGGTGGCCTCATATGGCCAGGGATGTTTGGTTGTTTGTGTAAGCATGCCCGATTTGCGCAAGGGGAAAGAATCTCAAGAGACGTCCTGAGGGTCCTCTTCTTCCCTTGCCCATCCTGTCTAGGCCATGGTCCCATCTGTCCATGGACTATATAACGGAATTGTCTCCCTCGCTTGGGAACATGGTCATTTGGATTATAGTTGATCGTTTCACCAAAATGTCACATTTCATCTCTCTATGCAAGTTACCTAACGCCAAGTTATTATCAGAAATGTTTATCAAGACGTTTGATGGGATTCCGGAGAATATTGTCTCGGATAGAGGGGTACAGTTTGTTGCTCGCTTCTGGTGAGCTTTCTGCAAAAGCCTAAATGTTACCCTGTCTTTTTCTTCTGCATTCCATCCCGAGTCTAACGGACAAACTGAACTAAGAATTAATCCAGTATCTACGACTTTTTGTTTCTGATAATAAGTTTCAGTGGGCCAACTACTTACCTCTCGCCGAATTTTCCATCAATAACCATGTTAACTCGTCTTCACAAGTCTCACCGTTTTTCTGTAATTATGGTCTCCATCCGCCATCTACTTTCTCTGCTCCTTCCGCTTCTGACACTCCATCTGCTGACACATCTACTGATGAACTGTGCACAGTTTGGGCCCAGGTTCGTAAGAACCTTCAGGGTTCCCAGAAGAAACTGCTTGGGTAGTCAAATAAGAGACATTTTACTGTCGTCCAAGAATTTGAGACTCAAAGTTCCGTCCCTAAAACTTGCTCCTCGTTTTATTGGTCTGTTCACTGTTTTTCAGGTTGGTAATCCTGTGGCTTATAAATTGTCCCTTCCTGGGTCTTGGAAAGTTCACACAGTCTTCCATAAGAAGGCCAAGCCCTCTCCTACGCTGGTACAGGGGAAACTGGAGTACAAGGTCGAAAAAAATCATTGACGTCCGACAGGTTCAGGGCTCGGTTCAATATCTGGTCCACTGGACAGGGTTTGGCCCTGAGGATAGGACGTGGGTCCCTGCTAAGGATGTTCATGCGCCACGCCTGGTCCGACTCTTCCACAGAGCCTTCGCTCTCAAGCCAGCTCCTGGTCCTGGAGTCCAGTGTCCCCCCGTAGAAGGGGGGTACTGTCCAAGACCAGCAACTCTCGGGTTCTCCGTACCCACACCGTCAGTCCTATCTCCCGGGATGCGGGGGTGCGGTGCATCGGAGCCCTGGTCTTGGTGACCTCCCCTGGCCGCTGTGATGCGATACGCTGGCTCCGGGCGCGCGCTCTCGTGCACAGGGGACATGCGCCTAGTTAGCCGGGTGGCTGGGGATGCGGTGGTTACCGTCCCGTGCCGCGTTCCCGTTGCCATGACACACATCTGCTGGGGCGGGAGTTCTGACAGCATTTAAACTGCTTAGTTTCCCTCAAATGATTGCCAGTGTGTGTTTGGTCTCCAGCTACACCCGCATTACCTTGGATTCATGCCCTGTTTTGATCCACTCGCCTTGAATCTGACTTTGCCTTCACCTGACCCCTTGTACCTCGCCTTCTCCTGTTGCCAACCTGGATTGCCTGACCTACCTTTGTGTTTGTGTGTGTTCTTGTATTTGTCTGTAAGTCTGACTCCTGCCCTGCATCCTTAGTGAGCCTAGGGACTGTTGCCCAGTTGTCGCCCTAGGGCTTAGCCTAGGGGGAAAGTAGGTAGGGACAGGGGTTGCGGGTAGTTTCAGGGATTTCCAGTTACCCGGACCCCAGTTCCCTGACACTCATGAAACCCTCAGTGAATATATTAAGGGGTGTGGTTTTTAAAATGGGGTAATTTGTGGGGGGATCTATCATTCTGACACCTATAAGCCTTTGCAATCTTGGCTTGGTGCAGGAAAACAAAATGTTCCTCAAAATGGTAATAATTAATCTTACATTTGTAGGTCTTCTAAATGGTTTTTTAAAAAACTAAAGTTTTTCCAATGTGCTTCCAGAATAAAGAAAACAGATGAAAATATATATCTCATCAAAAATGTGAGCAGTATATTTGCACATATTCGAGATATTGCAATTGAAAATGTCAAAAAATTGAAATGTTTTCAAAATTTTCCCAGTTTTGGTGTTTTTAATAAATATACATAAATTCCATCGGTCTGTTTTTACCACCTAAATGAAGTACAATATGTGGCGAAAAAACAATGTCAGAATCACTTGGATATACAAAACCTTTAGGGAGTTATTCTATGTTAAAGTTTAACATGTCAGATTACCAAAATTTGGCCTGGTCATTAAGGCGCAAACAGGCTTGGTCACTAAGGGGTTAAAGGGATTGTGTGATTTTAAATTAAACATTTTCACCTGCTGGGCATGGATTAAAATAAAAAGATAAAGTATACTCACCTATCTTCCATCCCCAAGGCACTGCTAACAAGCTCTGCTGCCACATCCTCCGCCGCTGAAAGCCAGGTGACCGCTGCGGCCTCTGATTGGCAGCAGCAAACTCTTGGCATCATGGTGCCCAGCGCATCAGGGCGGATGACAGGAGTTCAGAAGGTTATGGTGCGACCTCTGATTGGCTGCAGCAGTCATCTGACTTCTGGCGCTGGAGGAAGGGGAGCAAGTAGAGCTGGTTAGCAGGGGAAAAGACAGGGGAATATACTTTGTTTTTCTCTTAACCGATGCCCAGTCAGTAAAAGTGTTTCATTTGAAACCACACAATCCCTTTAAAGCATCTAACCAGTAGACCCAGAAGGTGGATGAAGGGGTGCAGAATTAGGGGAGAATTCCTTTTTATTGCTTTAAAAAACTTTACAGATAGATGGAGCAAGATTACGGTGAGGAAGTGTGAGGGGGAGGGTATACAGGGAACTGGGTGTGTTGTTATACGGTATACTAGGTGATATACCCCTGCGTTGTTATATGTCATACTAGGCGATATACCCGTGTGTTGCTATATGGTATACTAGGTGAAACACCTGTGTGTTGTTATATGCTATACTGTGTAATATACCCCTGCGTTGTTATATGGTATACTAGGTGATATACCCGTGTATTGTTATATGGTATACTAGGTGATATACCCCTGCGTTGTTATATGGTATACTAGGTGATATACCCGTGTATTGTTATATGGTATACTAGGTGATATACCCCTGCGTTGTTATATGGTATACTAGGTGATATACCCCTGCGTTGTTATATGGTATACTAGGTGATATACCCGTGTGTTGTTATATGGTATACTAGGTGATATACACCTGCGTTGTTACATGGTATACTAAGTGATATACACCTGTGTTCCTATATGGTATACTGGGAGATATACACGTGTGTTATTATATAATATACTAGATGATATACACGTGTGTTATTATATGGTATACTATGCGATAATCCCGTGTATTGTTAAATGGTATACTAGGTGATATACCCCTGTGTTGTTATATGGTATACAACGCGATATACACATGTGTGGTTATATGGTATACTAGGTGATATACCCCTGCATTGTTATATGGTATACTAGGTGATATACCTGTGTGTTGTTATATAGTATGCTAGGTGATATACCCGTGTATTATATGGTATACTAGGTGATATACACCTGTGTTGTTATATGGTATACTAGGTGATACACAACTGTGTTGTTACATGGTATACTAAGTGATATACACCTGTGTTGCTATATGGTATACAAGGAGATATACACGTGTGTTATTATATAATATACTAGATGATATACACGTGTGTTATTATATGGTATACTATGCGATATTCCCGTGTATTGTTAAATGGTATACTAAGTGATATACCCCTGCGTTGTTATATGGTATACAACACGATATACACATGTCTGGTTATATGGTATACTAGGTGATATATCCCTGCGTTGTTATGTGGTATGCTAGGCGATATACCCGTGTGTTGCTATATGGTATACTAGGTGATATACCCGTGTGTTCTTATATGGTATACTAGGTAATATACACGTGTGTTGCTATATGGTATCCTTGGTGGTATAAACGTGTGTTGTTTTAGGGAATACTAAGTGATATACCTGTGTATTGTTATATGGTATATTAGATGATATACCCCTGCATTGATTATATAGTATACTAGGCGATATACACGTGTTGTTATATTGCATACTAGGGGATATACACGTATGTGGTTATATGGTATACCAGGTGATATACCCGTGTGTTGTTGTATGGCATACTAGGCGATATACCCGTGTGTTGTTATATGGGGTACCAGGTGATATACCAGTGTGTTATAATATGGTATATTGGGTAATATACCAATGTGTTGTTATATGGTATATTAGGTGATATACCCTGCATTGTTAAATGGCATACTACGCGAAATACACGTTTGTTGTTAGATGGTATACTAGGTGATATACCCATGTGTTATTATATGGTATACTATGCGATATATCCCTGCGTTGTTATATGGTATACTAGGCGATTTTCACGTGTGTGGTTATATATGGTATACTAGGTGATATACCCGTGTGTTATTATATTGTATACTAGGTGACATACTCCTGTGTTGTTATATGGCATACTAGACGATATACACGTATGTGGTTATATGGTATAATAGGTGATATACCCGTGTGTTCTTATATAATATACTAGGCGATATACCCGTGTGTTGTTATATGGTATACTAGGAGATATACCCGTGTGTTGTTATATGGTATACCAGGTGATATACCCGTGTGTTGTTATATGGCATACTAGACGATATACACGTATGTGGTTATATGGTATAATAGGTGATATACCTGTGTGTTCTTATATAATATACTAGGCAATATACCTGTGTGTTGTTATATGGTATACTATGCGAAATACACGTGCGTTGTTATATGGTAAACTAGGTTATATATCCGTGGGTTGTTATATGGTATAATAGGTGATATACCCGTGTGTTGTTATATGGTATACTAGGATTAATACCCGTGTGTGTTTATATGGTATACTAGATGATATACCCCTGTGTTATTATATGGTATATTAGGTGATATACCCCTGCGTTGTTATATGGTATACTAGGCGATTTTCACGTGTGTTCTTATATAATATACTAGGCGATATACCCGTGTGTTATTATATGGTAAACTAGGTGATATACCCGTGTGTTGTTATATTGTATACTTGGTGACATACTCCTGTGTTGTTATATGGCATACTAGACAATATACACGTATGTGGTTATATGGTATAATAGGTGATATACCCATGTGTTCTTATATAATATACTAGGCGATATACTCGTGTGTGTTTATATAGTATACTAGGTGATAATATTGTGTGTTCTTATATGGTATACTAGGCGATTTACACGTCTGTTATATTGTATACTAGATGATATACCCCTGCGTTGTTATATGCTATACTAGAAGATATACCGGTGTGTTGTTATATGGTATACTAGGTGATATACCCGTGTGTTGTTATATGCTATACTAGGTGATATTCCTGTGTGTTGTTATATAGTATACTACACAGGTGATATACACGTATGTTGTTACATAGTATACTAGGTGATATACCCGTGTGTTGTTATATGCTATACTAGGCAATATACCTGTGTGTGTGGTTATATGGTGATATATCCGTGTGTTGTTATATAGTATATTTGGTGATGTACCCCTGCGACGTTAAATGGTATACTATGCGAAATACACGTGTGTTGTTATATGGTAAATTAGGTTATATATCCGTGGGTTGTTATATGCTATAATAGGTGATATACCCATGTGTTGTTACATGGTATACTAGGCGATATACACGTGTGATATATGGTATACTAGATGATATACCCGTGTGTTGTTATATGGTATATTAGGTGATATACCCATGTGTGGTTAAATGGTATACTAGGCGCTATACACGTGTGATATATGGTATACTAGATGATATACCCGTGTGTTGTTATATGCAATACTAAGTGATATACCCGTGTATTGTAATATGGTATAAGATGATATACCCCTCCGTTGTTATATAGTATACCAGACGATATACACGTGTGTGGTTATATGGTATACTAGGTGATATTATCGTGTGTTGTTATATGATATACTAGGCGATATACACGTCTGTTATATGGTATGCTAGATGATATACCCCTACGTAGTTATATACTATTCTAGAAGATATACCGGTGTGTGATTATATGGTATACTAGGTGATATATTCCTGCGTTTTTTTATATGTTATACTAGACGATATACCCGTGGTTTGTTATATGGTATATTAGGTGATTTACCCGTGTGTTATTATATGGTATACTAGGATTAATAGCCGTGTGTGTATATATGGTATACTAGATGATATACCCCTCTGCTGTTATATGGTATATTAGGTGATATACCCCTGCGTTGTTAGATGGTATACTATGCGAAATACCCGTGTGTTGTCATTTGGTATGCTATGTGCATTACCCCTGCGTTGTTATATGGTATATTAGTTGATATACCTGTGTGTGGTTATATGGTACACTAGATGATATAGCCGTGTATTATATATTATACTACACTTGCCTTGTTCTTGCTGTGTTTTTTTACGCAAATGTCAGTGGGACTTGTCGTCCGAGCGATGATCGTTCTTGTTCTATTACACAGGAAGGATCATATCTCCGTGAATAGAGGTGGAGCGCCGGGGGATTGTTTCGGCCCGCCCGCCTCTGATTACAAGAAATAGTAGTTCATAGATGAAGGGCGGGCCGCTCCGTTGGGTTCTTAGTAGAGATGAGCAAGCGTACTGGCTAAGGCAAACTACTGGAGCGAGTAGTGCCTTATGTGAGTACCTGCCCGCTCGTCTCTAAAGATTCGGGTGTCGGCGGGGGAGAAACGGGGGGGGGGGGGGGGGGGGAACTCTCTCTCACTCTCTCCCCCTCTGTCCCTCCTGCTCACTCCCGCAACTCGCCGCTCTCCCCCGCCGGCAGCCGAATCTTTAGAGACGAGCGGGCAGGTACTCACATAAGGCAATACTCGCTCGAGTAGTTTGCCTTACGCTCGCTCATCTCTAGTTTTTCGGCATGCAGAAACTGAACGGCGAGTGAATTATCCTTCATTGTTCAGTTTTGCGCTGAATGAGAGTCGCTCAGGTTCTCGTTGATCGCAGGACTCTGAATGACTGGTTGTCGCATGTAAAAGGACTTTTCTGTCCGGGACTCAAAGATCTTCACTCCTTCTTCATCCTTCAGACCAATCTGATCCATTCAAAAAATGTGAACCCTCAGAATCTCCAAGTAAATCACCAAAGTAAGCGATTTATGTGAAAAACCCCGAGGAATGTGAGTGTGTGCCTTACAGCCGCAATCATCCTTAATTAAGAGTTGCACAGGTCTCCAAAAAGCTGTCGGCCTGCGGCTGGTTTCACAAGGCCTGACAGGGGTCGGGTCCTGACCTTTGTGCAGGCCGAGGTGGGGGGTGTGTGTGGGGGTAACATGAACTCAAACCAGGTGTGTGCCCTTAGGACTGCCGCAGGTCACACGTTCCTCCTCATATCCCATCTCCATCTCCAGAGCTTTCCCTACTGTTCTCCCCTTTATTCATTAGTCCTAATTAATTGATTAGGTGAAGACTTAAGTGTGACAGAACTTCTGTCCAGACCCTGTGGAAGGCGAGGCCTGAAAATAGGAATTAGCTAAAGGAAATCAATGCAAATTTTTATCAATTCAACCCAAATTTCCAGTTTTTCGAATGAAATGTAATTTTAACCCATTAAGGACCAGCCTTTTTTAGTTCTTGATTTTCATCCCCACGTTCCAAGAGCTTGAACTTTTTTTGTTTGACAGAGCCGTACGAGAACTTGTTTTTTAGTTCTCATTATGTTTTACTACTTAAAAAAAAAAAATTAAATATGCAAATATTAGGCCAAAATTCTGTCATGTGACCAGAGGAGGCAGCGGGGTTTATTACCTGCAGTTGTTCTTCTCCGATGTTCCTCTCATCTTCCAGTTCTGGGTCCTTTTTTCAGCCGTCCAAAATGGCCGTCACAATCTTCAGACTACCTAATACCTAAACTACCAATACACTATACCTGCTCTCTGATTGGTCAGAGCTACTCATGTGAACAGCACTGACCAATGAGAAAGCAGCACACAGTGTGCATTAGGTAGTTAGAAAATTGCTACAGCCAACTTAGATGGCCGAAAAACGGGTGCAGAACCGGCAGATCAGAGGGACAGCAGAGAAAAACAACTGCAGGAAATCCACACCCTCTGGTCCTGGAACTGAACTTTGTCCTAAAACCAGAGAATTGCTTTGCTGCTTCGATCCTCGTAATTTTTTTAAAATGTTCCCGTCAGTAGGACTGTGTGATGGTTTTTTGTGAGACAATCTGTAGCTTTCATTGGTACCATTTTGGGGCGCAAATACGAATTTTTAATCATTTTTTATTACCATTGTTTTTGTTCTGGAGTGACTAAAATCTCACAATTCTGACATTGCATTTTTTTCATATGGTATTCAACAAGCCTGATAAATAATACAATATACTCATATTTCTGGCATTTACCGATGTGTTTTTTTTTTACTGTTTTGTTTTTCTTATGTGCAGACTGAGGAATTAGTATTTTTGGACTTTTCATTTTTTTCTGTAATATGTAAAATTTTATGTATAAAACTTAGTTTTCGTCTTTCTTTAGTCCTAATGGGAGTCTTGAACTAGGGAACGTCGGATTGCTTGAGCAACGTACTGCGATACTTCAGTACTGCAGTATATTGTGTTTTTTAATGATAGTCCATTAAGCCATCCTGCACTGCTTTATTATTGTCAAGGTGACCTTCTGGCAAGAAAACGTCAATAAAAGTAGTTTTTCTACTGCTGAGTCCTGTTTCTGCTGTGAGTCCCTGATCTTCTCTACAAGTCTTTTTAATCCATAGCAGGTGGACAGCCATGACAACTGATCAACCCATTACTACCCCGCGATCGCATTATGGGGGGCTAAGTGAAAGAATGAGATTAGCACTCCAATGAGAGGTGGAGAAAAATGGCAGAGTCGAGAGAAGTAAGAAGAGAAGAAAAGGGAAAACGAATTGGACTCACCCCAGATGTACCGGACCCTGTGTAAGGTCACGGTGCGTCTAATGATCCTGGAAGGCAATGATATCCACGGTGGGAGCTATGGTGTCATCAAGGAATCCTGATCACCGGTCAGAGTGACATCCCAATGGGGGAGAGCATCGCAGGGTGACTCTAGGTAGAATGTATACCAGAGGCAGCAAAGGCAGTAGACAATAAATTAGAAGAACACCCCCCCCCCCCCCCGTGCTCCAGTAATCGGATAGGTGAAACGAGAAGGCAGAAGGAACTTACTTAGCAGGGGTGTCAGTGCAAATGACACCCCTGAAGATCCAGGTCAGCTCGTAGAAATAAGTCTTGTCCAAGTTATGAAGAGAAGGGTTCTTTATTCACAAGGTGCAACGCGTTTCGGCTGAAACATCAGCCTTTATCATATTATTATGGGGGGCTGATAGAGTGCTACTTAGATCGGAGTTGTCTCCAACCGCTTCGGAGGCAGCTAATAGTCACCGAGCATGGAATGGCTTGGCTACCATACATCTATCATGGCTCACTAAGGGGTTAACTCAATGGGATTTCCACCAATGTGTTTTTTAATTAGTAACATTTTATTCAATTATAAAAATATATACCCCTTGAAAAAAAAAATTCAATATTTTTACAACTTTGGATATGATGACTTTTTTGTTTTTACTACGTGCATTTTTGAGTAAACCGAGGGTCCGCGATGACCGCCCACCATTCAACAGAGTAGTTTTTTCTAAATTCTTCACTCATTTTTTATCGCCGTGGTTACAGCCATTCTTATCCGAGAACAACATGGGGTTTCTCTACACAATTCACGTATTCACTTGTTTGAATCTTCTAAAAT